>NC_091124.1:21060000-21335000 GCF_040183065.1 Periplaneta americana
TTCTACTGACATCTTTATTCTTCACAGTCCACGCTTCGCTACCATAGCTTAATACTGGCTGTGCTAAGGTTTTATACAAGCCTATTCTTGTGTGTCTTTGTACTAGTGAAGGTTTCATGATTTTAGTAATGATCCCCATTGTTTTATTATATTTACATATTTTTTCAGCAATATCTACTTCATCATAAGGTGATAGTGTATAGCCAAGATAAGTGAAGGTATTTACTCTTTCTATTATTTTATTATTCAAACAGATTTTGCTTGGTACAGGGAATTTCCCACAAATTCAGCAAAGATATGGGTGAAAAATTGATAGATTTGATACAGAATTATTTCATATTATACAATAAATGAATGAATGAATGAATGAATGAATAAACTCCAAAAATCGACTTTTCAGTTAAAGGTAGTTTTAGAAACATAAATGTCATACCTCTCGACCACCAATTTGTTATTCTCTTGTTTTCAATAGTTTAAAATTTAAATTCAATAAATGAATAAATAAATAAATGAATGAATAAATAAATAAATAAATAAATAAATAAATAAATAAATAAATAAATAAATAAATAAATAAATAAATAAATAAATAAATAAATAAATAAATAAATAAATAAATAAATATATAGTAGATAGATAGATAGATTTTATTTATTTATTTTTATTTTATTGAGTTATTTTACGACGCTGTATCAACTTCGAGGTTATTTAGCGTCTGAATGAAATGAAGGTGATAATGCCGGTGAAATGAGTCCGGGGTCCAGCACCGAAAGTTACCCAGCATTTCCTCATATTGGGTTGAGGGAAAACCCCGGAAAAAACCTCAACCAGGTAACTTGCCCCGACCGGGATTCGAACCCGGGCCACCTGGTTTCGCGGCCAGATGCGCTGACCGTTACTCCACAGGTGTGGACGATAGACAGACAGACAGACAGACAGACAGACAGACAGACAGACAGACAGACAGACAGATAGACAGATAGATAGATAGATAGATAGATAGATAGATAGATAGATAGATAGATAGATAGATAGATAGATAGATAGATAGATAGATAGATAGATAGATAGGTAGACAGACAGACAGATAGACATATAACTAGATAAATAGATAGTTATATAAATAAATACATACATAGATAAATAAATAAATAAAAACTAAAAAAATCGACTTTTGAGTTAAAGGTAGTTTTAGAAACATAAATGTCATTCCTCTCGACCACCAACAAATTTGTTATTCTCTTATTTTCAATAGTTTAACTAACATTTTCTGGAGTTAACGCTCTGGAATTTTAAAAATAATGAAAGGTCAAACAGCGTTAATTAGACTTAGCGTTCTTTGTCTCCAACTTATCGGTGGTGTAGAAAGCTACAACTGGAGATAGCGTTCTTTGTCTCTAATAGTTCTCTTAATATTGCGGAGTTACAGTAGAGATTATTGTTAATAATGCTGAAATGAAACATATATCATACATTTACGATTCATTTAAGGGGTTAGGTACAGTTTACAGCAGTAAAATTTCGGAAATATTCAACATTTTTTCCCTCCATTACTGTATCTTGAACAATAATGGAAACACTGTTCTTATGCTATATGAAAAATATATTCTTACGATTTAAAAAATTATTTACATTTTTTTTTTTAATTCAGTTCACTGTGCAGTGATGAAGCTTTTCCCACATAACTAAAAACTATCCAACATTCTGTGATGAAATTTTTTGTGTGTATTTATGCATGTCATATCTACAATATGATGCAAGATCACTTCTCTACATTTGATAGATTGTCTGATAAAAAAATTCATTTAAAAATGGTCAAATATCAGTATTTTTTTCTAATACACAAAAAATTATTATTTATTAAGGAATGTAGTTGAAAGAGCATGGCATTATAAACATGAGTTTCAGTAATAAAATAAAAGAGAGTGAACGTGAAAAAGTTAACAAGTTTATGAGTTATGAGGGAAAAGCTTCTTCACTGCACAATGAACTACCACCATTATGAATTTTGAAAGAAAAATATATAAATAATTTTTTAAAATCCTAAAAATATATTTTCATATAGCAGAAGGACAGTGCTTTACATATACCAATTTTTCATCATTGTACAAGATACAGTAATGGAGGGAAAAAATGTTGAATATTTCCAAAAAAATTACTGCTGTAAGCTGTACCTAACCCTTATAGGACAGAAATTGATTATTGATCTGAAGACTTTACTTCAGCTCACGGTCAATATTTCATTCCAATTTTACACTGCTTTATTACGATTCAATAGGACCGTTTAATGTAACCCAGTGAGCGTTTGTAAGCAGAATAAAGTGTAATATTCAAGACGGAGTGTGAATTTTTATGAAAATAGTATGTCTTTAGTCTCTGATACTGGATCTCTGTGATCTCCCATAGGTATTTATCCTTTTGACTTTTTCAAATTCCCTTACTGAATACAGCAATTCTGGGACAGATTCGAAGTACACTTAACTTAGAAACATAATCACTAGAATTTTTCTCCGTTCCATTACTCTTTCATCGTATAATCACTAGAGACGAGAATTTCATGCACTATAAAATCCCAAAATATGCATGCATTCATGCAGTATCAAACTATGAAACAAGTACGATCAAGCGAAAAATATACTAAAATATGCACTTTCATTTTTGTTCAAAATTTCTCATTTCACTATACTTTACTTTCTCTTTTAGCGCAGTTAACAACTAACATTTCTAAATTGGTTTCTCAGGTTCCTGTGCTTGTCAGGCAATATGTTTTTGTAGGCAGAGAATGATCTGTCTATAGTACGTCCGCTCAAATGAGAGCCACTTGCACCTACCTTGAGCGGGAGGCGTCGTCAGGTGTTTCAGTCTGGAAGCACGCGGCTGGTTGTTGGTACGCCAGCGCTGTTGACAGATCTAAGTCGGTGCTCCGAGAACAAGTTCATATAGTATTCGGTTTCAGACGAGCACGCAAGTGTAAGGAGTTAGCTCAGAACAAGGCAGAAGACCATAAGTGTATATCGTGGCTTTTGTGTTCCATATATTGTGATTGTATTTATAATGTGACGTCCTTGGGAAACGGATAATAACAATAGTCGTATACGTAAACCCACAAATCGCCATTAGTACGTGATAAGATTGTACAAGAACAGTGTTAATTATTATTAATATTTATACGTATTTCAAAGACGGTGCGGGTAAGTGCCGGACACCACTGAAAAATACCAGTGCTGCTGCAGGAGTGTCTCGCGCAACAATAAAGAGAATTATCTCTGGAGAAGGTAAATCAACAAAAGAAAACGTCGATCGAAATATGAAAGAAAAATTTCGTAAAATCGATGGTTTCGTAACGGACTTACTACGACGCAACGAGCACAGAATGCATAGAGTAGACATGAACAGCTTGGAGGTGAAGCCGCTTTTATAGACCGTCGCCATTATGATGCTACCAAAACATTGGGCTCCCGGTTAGCACATGGGCAGTTGATTGTGATGTTGTATCGTTGTTTTAATTAATAAATGAAGTAATTTCAATATGCCTACATGTACTGTGTGTGGCTGCACAAACAGGTTTTCAAAAAAATTCCTGGAATAACTTTTCACAGGTAAATATGCATGTGTGAAATGTACTTATTACCGGTAGATAATGAATGATTTAGCTTAGGTTAGTCGGTTAGATTCGTATTGTTCACGTATTTGTTTGATTAAGAGAAAGGATTAGTGTATTGATATTATTGTAATTAGTTTTTATAATCACTAAATCAGACACGCTTTGTAAACTTAGCATTTACGAGCAAAGCTAACCTAACAACCCAAGTTGGAAGTTTGTGTCGCGTGGTATAGAAAATGGGTGTACCGAGGTTTCTCTTCAACCGAATGCACGTATTCGTTTGATGAAAAAGAAATAGTGTATTAATATTATTGTAATTAATTTTTATAATCACGAAATCAGACTTATGCTTTGCAGACTTAGTAGCTTCATTAATTCGGCCGTGAACTAACTTGACCCACTTGGTAATAAAACTTCACTTTTGTTCGCCGTTATAATCTAATTATATACTATAAACGAAGAGCCTATCAAATGTTATATGGTTAAGAGCATTCCACTTTTTCTCTAAACAAAATCAGGACATCTATACGAAATACTGGCAAAAGGAAGAGAATGATAAATTGCGTTAAGAAGCAAGTTGCATTATTAAATCGAAGCAAATGGATCAACCTATAACAGTAATTATTATAGGGTAGCATTTTTATTGGACTAGTAGCAAAATAAGGTCAAACTGTTATCTTCCTTTTTTATCATTATTGTTTGTTTAACCTTCCAGAGTACCTATTAAATACCATACTGCAATTTGAAGAGCTGTCAATTTAAATAACCTGTATGTATGTGATTTATCGATGACAGTTTTGTAATTTTTGCTAAAAATACGTGCCTAGCGATTCTGTATTATGAAACAAACAAGGAAGTGTGAGTCCTCCAGGAAATTAGGGACATATGGAATTCTTATTATCATAAGATCTTCTATAACGTAATAGCTATTTTGCAATGTTTTGGTAGCAACAAGATGGCGTCAGGTCCATCAAACCGACTTCACTCCGTCGAATGGTATTAAGATGCTAGTGTCTACTCTATGTATTCTGTGCTCGTTGCTATGACGAGCTTTATCAAAATAAAATAGCTCCAACGTTAAATAAACTTCTCAATGCATCATCATCATTATGGATAATGTCCAATACCATTCCCGTATTGTCAAAACTCTACCTACCACTAGATCAACAATAGATGTCATTAAAACATTTATACGTGAAAATAACATCCCTTTGCCCACGCCAGACCCAACAACAAAGTTACATCTGCTACAAGAGATAAAACGTAACCATCATAGAAAAAATATGTATGTAATAAAATTGACTAAATATGATCAAAATACGGCCATGTTGTACTACGACTGCCCCCCCCCCCCACCATTGTTGTCTCAAAGCCATAGAATTCGTTTGGTCGGAACTGAAGAGAAATGTCCGGTCAGAAAATACATTGGGAAATAAATCTGTTGAAGAAGTACGTGATTTAATAGTAAATGTGATGGATGATATTAATAATAAAAAGCAATGGGTAAATTACGGGTATATCGAACATGTAAAGACAGAAGAAAGTGATTTTCGCTCCTTAGCAACTAGCTTGGAATCTTGTTTAATTGATTTAAATAGTGACTCAACGGACTCTGAATAGGTGTTCGTATTTTAGTTCTGTATTTACAAGACGCATACGAAGGTTCACTTCAGTCTTCAGAAGGGAGAGATGGCAACGCAGCGTTGTTTACATGGAACCTGCTCGGAGTCGCGTGCCTACTTGCTCCCTGCGGTAAGTGTGTCCAATCGCACGTTCCAAGTGGCTCTCATTTGAGCGGACGTACTATATATCGCAAGAAGTTATGGGTGCAAACTTGAATGAACTTTCTTCTGTTACTTAGTTTTTTTTTTCCTTTCCTTCTTCAATTCTGATTCCAGAAGCTAAAATAAGGGAAATAAAAATCGAGAAACTGTGTCCGCTGAAAATCATTAAAACATGCATTTAAACTAAATGTGATGTACAGGGACATCATTTTATTTTTATTTCAGAAATATGTTCACGTTTTCCAGTAACGAAAGAGCTTTCAATATTGAATCATAGTTTCGCACAAGTAGGCCTACTGTCGTCCGTTTTTCTAGGTCGCATCCCGATTTCCCTCACCTGCTTCAGCTCGGCCTCTATAAAGGCTAGTGGTTGGGCTGTCTTAGCTCTTTTCTGAAGACATTAAATTCTGTTAGGAATTGGACGTCTACGTAATATTATACAACTTTTTAAAATAACTTAAATAAAAAGGCCTCGTTAAGTAATTAACTGTCACGTGATTCCACCCCTTTCTACGTCCCTCCGACAAAACCACTTGGACGGACAGTAGATAGCATATCTGAGTAATTTTATCTTTTCTGATCGGGCAGAAGTGAATATTGAATTTACAGTGCGTAAGGTACTCTTTTATAGAGTAGGTACAGCATTATTTCAACATGAGTTATTAGTACGAAGGACGAAACTGGTAATTGGAATTAGATGCAATAGCCTATAGTGCGATAATATGCACAAAAGAACTGAAGCCTGTATCGAAATGAACGGCCACCATTTAAAAAAATGTGTTTAAATATCCATATTATGATTATTTTTCAATTTAACTTCATTTTCTATATTGTACGCTAATTGTACAAATTCAGTGTTGCTAAGTCAAGAAAACAGAAAAGTGTATCGAATATTAAAATAATAAAATACTCCTTCCTTAACAAAAACAAAACAAAGCTAGCTCACCTTCTAAATTATGTGTTCAAATTGGTAGCCCTCAGCTGCTTTACAATGTGTCACTCGATCGTAGAAACCACTTAAGGAATGATTTAATCAGGCTTTAGGAATATCTTGCACCAATTCCATTTTTATTTAGCAACACTGAATTTGTATAGAAGTATCAAGTGTGGGTACTTTTTGAAAAGCTCTTAATGAGCTTTATTCAAAAATAAAAAAAATTTATTGGGTGTTCCATTTAAAATAAGAGAGTTGGAGTTACTTCCGGTTAAACCAGAAATATAAAAAAACTCGGTAATACCATTATTGAGTTCTTAGTATATGGTTATCCCCACATACCAAGTTTCATGTCACTGAACCACATGCTTCAAAAGTTATTTAGGTGGTGCGGGACTTTTAACTAACCCTGTATAATGAAAATCCAAGATGGTAAGAATATTTGCTTGATGTCTGATACACATGGGGGAAAAAATAGGAATGTCATAATTTCAAGTATGTTTTTATATGCTGGATATTTCACTTGTTTTTTTAATAAGGACATTCTCAAATAAACAGAATGCGATAGTGTTCATGTTCATATTACATAGTTCATAGTTCTCGGTGTAGTGAATTACGGGTCTAAACAAGTTGTTACCATTAACATTTTAATGACATATTATTCGTAAAAATTATTTGAAATTGTTGTTTATACTCTCTTTTTTAACATACGCAGTAATAAAATCATGTCAGAGAAAATTAACAAGCATCTATAGCAGTGGCGGTTCCTCGAGGGAGGGAAAGGATGAACGTCCTACTCACATTTTTCTTCTACCAAATAAAATATGTGCCTTGAAATTCGTGGAAGATCCTATAATTTTTAAGTTCACAGCTATAAGAAAACCTCGGTTGATCGAGTTTTAAACGACGCGCGCACATGTGCTGTAGAAAACTATGAGAAGGATGCGAGATTGTTTGTGTGGAGGAAAGCCAATCCTTTCCTCCCTTACTGCAGTTAACACACATAGACAACAACACGCTAGCGGCCAGAGAAAGAAGCAGAGCTTTAAAGCAAGTAAATGAACGGAGAGGGAGGAGATCCTCCTCTGAATCAGCGAATGGGCGGGAAATAGAAACCGACTGGTCTTGCAGCTAGCTCGCTACCGCTGCCATCTGACGATGCTGCATTCAACCAGACTATAACACATCTAGGAGGAGGCACAATAAAAACAGTTTTAACGCAAAGTTATAAGACACCATAGGCTATAAACTTTTTTAAAATTATAAATGAAAATATATTGTTAATTGCACTTCATATGTATAGGGTACTATTCATGATTTGAAACTTTCGAGGATATTTGAAAGTTGAAGTCGGGTCTGTATAAAACAAAGAGGAAGTAGTTCTACGTTAGTATCGTAGATCATTTTGGCCCCTGAAATTCACTTCCATTCATTGTCTACTAGACAGGACAACATCCAAGTTGTCAGTTTTGTACAAATATATTTGAAATTGAAAGTACTCCAAACTACATCATTTTTAACATAAGAAAATTAATCGGCCAAGGGCAGCTTTGAAAAATAATGGTAGTATGATTTTACAAGAACTGACATTCTTCAAAAGCATGTGATACTGAGCATGTAAAATGTACATGTGGCAACACAGACCACGTGGATGGGTGCAGTTTTCTCGCTTTCCTAACAGATTATTTTCCATTCCCACATCCGTAAAACGGTTCCGGTTACGTGTTAGTAGCTGGTCTCTTCCAACACGTGTGATGCTGTAGTGTGCGCGAAAATGCTGCGAGGTTGTGAATTTTCTTGCAACGGTTAATTTATGCAATTATTCTACAATGAATGGAAGTGAAAACATATTATATTTTGGACAATTATTTAGGAAACTCAGTTTACAAGAACAGATTATTCCTATACAAAACGGAAGCCAACCCGAACGTTACCTGGTCTTACATGTATTGCATGTAGGCTAATTTGTAGCATGTTTCATTCAAGAAGGTGTCATTTTGTGCTGTTAACTTCTTTCCTCCTCTTAAGAAATATGCGGTAGCCGCCACTGATCTATAGGCACTAACTTAGTTGTTTTTGAACAGAACTGCAGTGAAATTACTGTAATGATTTTTACAAGTAGTAGAAGTTAAATTGATACTTTTATTAAATTATCGATTACAAATTATTAGTGTGAAGCAATATACTCGTATTTTCTATGATGACTAACCTGCCAGGTGCCCAGGCCTACAATAGGCAGCTTCATTCCATTGTGAAATGTTACGCTTGCCAGTTGTGGAGACATGGTGTTCTTGAAAGAGTTTTGTAGTGACTGAAGGCCATCAACTATCATTATGTTTTACCACGTGACTTTTATACCAGTTTTAACCTCCAGTACAAAAGTTATCACCTTCAGATAAATATATAGGCCCTAAAGATAAAAAGACGTGTTACACAACATTATGAAGACCCTGAATTCGTTATGAATATCTGTAATTCTTGTGTTTAAAATTCTGGAAATTTGAGGTACCGTATACTATTTGCCTAGGAGTTGGAGAACAGCTGCCAACGCCCGAGATCCAGGTTTTTTTATGTGGTTATTTAACGACGCTGTATCAACTGCGAGGTTATTTAGCGTCGATGAAATTAGTGATAGCGAGATGAGGCCGAGGATTTGCCATAAATTACCTGACATTTGCCTTATGGTTGGGGAAAACTTCGAAAAAAAACCCATTAACTTTGTTAAAACATTGCGTTTATGCAAACTTTTCAGTGTTTATTGAAATCAGACCCTTATATGCACTGTATTTGGTTTTGTTTTATGAACGTTTGTGAATGGAACTTTTTGTTAACATTCGCTGTATACTCAACTTTTTGACTACGCATGGGCAGTAACAAATGAAATTTTATTTTTAAACATAAAAATAATAATTTATTATCAGTACTGTTTCATAGTGAGAGGAACCAGAGGTTAAGAGTGTTTGTGAATAAGGTGCTTAGGAAAATATTTGGGACTAAGTGGAATGAAGCTGCAGGAGAATGGAGAAAGTTACACAACGCAGAACTGCACGCATTGTATTCTTCACCTGACATAATTAGAAACATTAAATCCAGACGTTTGAGATGGGCAGGGCATGTAGCACGTATGGGCGAATCCAGAAATGGATATAGAGTGTTAGTTGGGAGGCCGGAGGGAAAAGGACCTTTGGGGAGGTCGAGACGTAGATGGGAGGATAATATTAAAATGGATTTGAGGAATATGGGATAATATAGAGACTGGATTAATCTTGCTCAGGATAGGGACCGATGGCGGGCTTATGTGAGGACGGCAATGAACCTCCGGGTTCCTTAAAAGCCATTTGTAAGTAAGTAAGTAAGTTGCCTAGATTATTCGTGATATTCCATGTCTGTGGAAGCTTGTAAGATGACGAAAGTTATTGTATACCGGTACATATTTTCTTATTAGCGATAGAATTATGAGAGTCTTAAAAATCAGTCTGGGTCTTTGGACACAATACATAAACAAATATAACAGGAACAGAAAAGAAAGTCTTCAATCCAATTTCCACAGGAATTTAAATGTAGGTTGATAAAAGACGTCGCAACTATTTATTGTACTTTTTTTTGTTGTATGTCTACTACAAGAATAGATGCAATTATTGTCTTATAATATTATGAAATCAAAATCAGAACGATAAATTCGTAATGCATTACGAAAACATGTTGGACCGTTGACTAATAGTTCAGTCATGAAAAAGACATCTTAGACAGCCATTCTTAAAAACAGATTTTTCAATGATAGCAAATCTGTTAAAATTTACTATTGTACGGTAGCGCTTGAAAATAATTTTTTGTACTGTCATGATCTTTTTGCATACTTATCATCATTGTTGCATGCCATGTAATTTGAAGATACAACACGTTTGATGGTTACTACGGAAACGCTGGAAATAACAGTGCAGAAAGTGTGTTGTAAGTAAATTCTCTACAAACATACCTCTTTTCCCTGTTGGTCTATAGTTCAAGGTCGCTCGAGGAATCCTTGCTCTAGGCCAGTAGCCGGCAGAAGCTGCAGTTATGACATAAGAGCCAGTCAGGCCTCAAGAGCTTGGAAGAGCGAGCAGTTGAGTCGTATTACTGTTAGCACGCACCAGCGCAGTGGCGTCAGTGCAGCAATGATACGACAGTTCTTGGAGATAAATTGATGGAATCACATTCCTGTATTTTGCTAGGGAATAACTACTCTGCGGTCATGATGGCAACATTCTTGGCAATTTCCCCGTCATTAAAAGAACGCATGTTCTTTGCAATGGCTAGTGAAATCCTATATCTTAAGCCTTAAGCTTACCATTGATTCACTGACAGTGTGTTCCCTAGCTTCACTTAACAATTTATCTTTCAATTGCTGCACTAGTACTTGTCGATATTCTCTCCCCATTGAATTTCTTTACATGCTGAAACAGCTTGCCACAAATCAAACATTTCTCCATTCCTCCATACTCCATAACACAGTTTGATCTCGACAAAGCATTTAGCTTGGGCACGGTAGTGACACAAAGTGATGGTGTGTTTCAAAAGTTGAAATATGCTTTGCATACTACTCACCAAGTTAGGGCCTAGATAGTTCAATCTGTATATTGTGTAGGAAAATGTCTGTTAAAAACACTTGAACTGTTTTCAAGCCTCCGAGTAGACAAAGTGTTGTAGTACTTCTTAAATTATTTATTTCTATATTTGTATATTTATAGCAGTTTCGTAGCCTCATTTACATAATGCGAACGCTTCTGCAGCTGGCTGTATTATGAATTTAATATTATTATAAGTATATTAAATTTGATTACAAACCAAAATATTTTGTTAAATTGATTTATCACGGATGTACAGTTTTGTTTTCGTACAAATGTATTGTAATTGTGCTGATCCCATACTACCTCAAACGAATGGATTGCGCTCTGTCATTGCATAGGCGCCGTACCACCACTGTTCAGTTGAACCTTCTCTCCTCGCTGTGCTCAGTATGCAGAGATTGCCGAGCAAAGAGCAAGGCGACTCCGTGGTATAACGTCACAGAGCACGGAACATGCCGGTCACTGCTCTAGGCATACGCTTACATGGTGAAGCCAGTTGTCTTGATATTGATGAATATACTGCAGTACAGGTTCCATGAACACATAGATAAATCTAACAATCAATTTAATGTCACTGAAATTAAAATTACGAAGGAAAGTGAATGAAACGTTGGAAAGTATGAAATGTTAATGCAAATGAAGCAAAAGAAAGTCTTCTTTTGAGCAACAACGAAATACATAAAATACCTGTAAATGTGAACTTAACATTTAAGGAGGGTTACATATTATTAAACACCATCCAAAGAATATCTGTTATTTGAATATCATAAAGTGCATACGGTATCATCACATGTTATTACGTATTTTAATTACGTATAATTGTAGCTTTACAGACTTAATCAAGTTTAACACTTTCATCTATTTACGAAAATTGTTTCAGATTGCTGTTTATTCTCTTAATTATTTTAACACAACAAAATAACGTTCATGACAAAATTAATAAATACAGTATGTATACATCCATGTATTGTGGGTCCTTATCACCACGGCATGGCGCGTCCTCAGGTTGCGGATCGAGGAGACGGCCTCCAGATATGGAGGGTAGCTGTGAATATATCGAATAAGCAGTCGCGGACAGCCGATGAGGGGTGGTCCTCCAGCTTGGGGGTTGGGCGAAGGGCTAACAACCCATCACCGTAAAAAACAGCTTGTTACGAATCCTTCAAATAAGATAATATTAAAATGGATTTGAGGGAGGTGGGATATGATAATAGAGAATGGATTAATCTTGCTCAGGATAGGGACCAATGGCGGGCTTATGTGAGGGCGGCAATGAACCTCCGGGTTCCTTAAAAGCCAGTAAGTAAGTAAGTAAGTAAGTATGTATACATACATGCTTCTCTCTGTATAAGCACTATTTTAGTCGTCCCAGAACAAAGTTTCAGATGAAATCATGATTTTTGTAAATAGATTAAATAAGTGGCATTCAACTGGGGGTAAATGAAGACTTTTTAGGGTATACGTAATGTTTAAAATAAACATATAGGATATACGTTCCATGAATGATCAAAGCAAATGATTGTATTACAAATCCATTTTACACCGCATCCCTGAACTTCCCTTAAAAATGAAGGAATATAAATGTCCGTTAATAGTGGACTGAAAATAAAATTCGAAAACTTGTCAATTTGTGACTTGTGGTTTTATGCTCGCAAAGAATGTATGGAACCTAGCGACACCGCCATTTCACAACTTCTGCTGTTTCCCTGTAGTTATTTGTGTGGTCAGGGTTTCTCTGACTTGGCATCAATCAAAACGAAACACAAAAATCCCTTGAATTAGAATCATCTCTGGTACTCGCACGCACCCGTGAATACCACTGGATTAGAGAAGTTTATTCAGTTTTAAGTTATTGATTACAGATCATTAGTGTTAAGCAATAGATCTCCTACGATCAGTAACCTTCGAGATGCCCAGGCCTACAATAGGATCTTCATACCATTGTGAAATGTTACACTTGCCAGTTGTGGTGACATTATGGCTTGGTTGTGACTAAAGGCAATCTACTTGTGTTATGATTTTCAAATATTCTTTTATATCAATTTGAATCTCTAAGAGAAACTTTATCAGCTCCAAATAAGTTCTTAAAGATAAGAGATTTGGCATAATATTGTGAAAGACGTGAATTCTTAGTGCATATATTTAAAGTCTGCTTTCATTGCCAGCGATCCAGGTTCGAATTCTGATGTCTAAATGGAATTTGATTCGACCAAGAATCGAGGAGCTGGCGTGCAGAAAACATCGAGAATCTCATTAACATGACAGAATGATTTAAATTTTTAATACAATAAGATAACTTTTCTTTTCTATGATATCTGTAACGTTGTTCCTTTAATTACTTATTTTATAACATGACTCTTTCTTTTATAGTTTAAAACAAGCTGATTTAATAATCGATAAGTCGTTGAGTTTATTAAGTTTAGATATACGAAGGTCGTATTGAAAGTCATGAGCTACCCCAAGACCGTCTCCAATACTCAGATCTTAATGTAGGTATTGATAGTGGCCAAAATGGCGCCGGTAGCTGTCCAAGGATGATTAGCACGTGGTTTTGTTATGATATTTTCTTGTGTTAATTACGTCGTGAAATCGGCCATTCGTGTTGTGTACCGGGTTGTAATTCTAATAGTGGATCTGTGTCTCATATTTCAGTGTCTGAGTTTCCGAAAAGTACAACTTTACTACGCGACAAATAGTTTAGGTGCATAATCGTGACAATTTCCAAGTTAAGGAAATTACAGTTTGTCGTTGTTCAGTCAACTGTCCGAAGACAGGTCCACTATATCCAGACACTTTTGAAGCTCCGTCGTGCATTGCGTGAGGAACGCCCTGGAAAGAAGATCATCTTGCAACATGATAACGCACGGCCTCACACTGATCGTGTCACTGTAGAGAAAATCAGGATATTAGGGTGAGAAATTCTTCCGCACTCTCCCTACAGTCCCGACTAGTACTCTCCGACTACCATCTTTTCGGTTCTGTAAAAGAACAGCTGCGAGGCCAACGCTATGAGACGCTGGAGGACATCCGGAGTACAGTGCGTCATTGTCTTCGGGAAAGTGGAACGAATTTATAACCCAAGGGAATTTTCAAACTTACAGAACGGCGGGAAAAATGTGTGCAAAGAAATGGAGACGATGTTGAAAAGTGACATAGAAGTCTGTAAATTACGATGATGTATCTGGTTTGTCTAAAAAATAAAAATTAAGATTTATAACAGTGGGTTGCTCAAGACTTTCAGTACGACCCTCGTAGTTACGTATAATTTGAACTAACAACTTTTGGTGCTGTACAAGCTTGAGTGGAAAAGTACCTCTAGGAGTACGGGAGAAAAAAGATTGAATACCACTGGATTAGAGAAGTTCATTCAGTTTTAAGTTATTGATTACAAATCATTAGTGTGAAGCAATGTATCTCATACGATCACTAACCTTCGAGATGCCCAGGCCTACAATAGGCATCTTCATTCCATTGTGAAATGTTACAGTTGTCAGTTGTGGTGACATAGGGGCTTTTTTGAAAAACCTTGGTTGTGACTAAAGACAACCTACTTGTGTTATGATTCTCTAATATTCTTTTATATCAATTTGTATCTCTAAGAGAAACGTTATCAGCTCCAAATAAGTTCTTAAAGATAAGAGATTTGGCATAATATTGTGAAAGACCTGAATTATTAGTGCATATATTTAAATTTTTTATGCTCGACCATGCCGAAATGTAGTAATTATACATCTGGTAGTAGCCCTTTAATGCACCTCATTAAAGTACACCTATTCATTATAATTCAGTTGTTCAGCCAATGAGAAATCTCCATTGTACTGATTATAGCATTATAAAACCGCAAGTATCGATTATTCTCGGATATGCAATCGAAAGATAATTAGCGAAAAGTCACGGAGGCTGGAAATCCAATACAGTCGCAGAAGGTTATGTTCTGTTACTATAATAATTAGCGTTAATTGTAAATAATATTCAAATAAATTCAATTTGTCATCTCGTTTTTCAATGTCTAATTTAATTTCAATGTTATATCAATATTAATATTTAGTTTACTCTCTAGATTATATCAAGGTCAATGTGGACATCTGTTCCTCGGAAAAAATCAATACTTTCGCGTCTGCGCACATCTCACAATTTACGAGCTATGCACAAGGTCACTTCCGCTCTTCAGTCACTTAAGAATAAAATGAATACTTCTGAATAATTTCGAGTTAGGAATATGGTCGAGCATAAAAAGTCGTATGAAACTTGACTATAATGGTAATTAAGACGCTCGTATGAAAATTATGAAACTCGCTTGTGCTCGTTTCATAAACATCCTCGCGACTTAATTACTACCATTATAGAATCGTTGCATAATGTACTATTATTTAACGGTCCTACAATTTGCCGAACAGCCGGAAAGTCTGCTTTCATTGCCAGCGATCCAGGTTCGAATTCTGATGTCTAAATGGAATTTGTTGTGAATGGAGGTTGTGTTCATATGGGAAGGTTTTTGTGCTGTAATTATCGGAGGTCTGTCCGATAAATGGGTTATTTACTGTCAGTGGTTGCAGTATTTCACATTGTTAGGTAATATTGTTTATGACTCTGCAGTTTAGACAAATCATTAGATACTGCATGACTTAGCAGTATATAGAAGAATGGACATGTGATACAATTTATGATTTGATAAACCTCTTATTACCTTGAAGAAACAAGTACATATTCATCTTTATTTAAATTTATCCTGAGATAAGATTAAGCTGTCACGCTGTAACTTGTGAAAGTCAAAATTGCAAAAAATTCTTACTTTAAGGAGATAAAGGAAGATGAATTGAGAATTTCTGTTGGGTAGAGCATTGCAAAGGAAAGCTTATTTCAGTATACCTACGCCGAAGTACGACTTACTAGCCCCTACAACATTTCACGTCTAGTAGCTTACATTAGAAAATAAGTTTAAAGTGAAAACAAAGAGTGGCTGGACATACAGTCTTGAAACTTTGTCTCTGTCCTTCTCATACAATCTACTATGAATCAGTAATTGACCTTTTAGCAGAAACACTTTGACAAGATTAACGAGTATTTGTTAACACAAACTTAAATTTATACAGGGACATCATTTTATTTTTACTAACATTTTTAATATTAACTTGGCTATACCTCTGGATCAACACCTTTTGCTACCCCCTTCCACGACTGGAGTTCGATGATACTGGCGTAATATACAAACAAATCACTTTACTAGGTATAGGAGGGAAGAAAAGTAACTACTTTAGGCTACGTAAACTAGGAAATATCGCGCTTTTGAGTTTGATCATATTCATTAGGTTTTTGTTTAATCAAAATACAGTACAGTATTAACAATGAATGTTTTTACTCACGAACTGAGCTTTCCATGTGGACGTACTCAATATGCAGTGTATATTATACTGTCTACAGCACATTAGCGTACAATATGGAGAATGAAGTTAAATTGAAAAATAATCATAATATGGATATTTAAACACATTTTTGAAAATGGTGGCCGTTCATTTCGATACAGGCTTCAGTTCTAATGTGTGTAATTCCAATTACCAATTTCGTCCTTCGTACGAGTAACTGATGTTGAAATAATTCTGTACCTACTGTATAAAAGAGTACCTTACGTACTGTAAATTCAATCTTCACTTCTGTCCGATCCGAAAAGATAAAATTACTCAGACATACTATCTACTCCGTCCAAGTGGTTATGTCGTAAGGTCGTAGAAAGGGAGGAAATCACATGACAGTTAATTACTTAACGAGGCCCTTTTATTTAAGTTATTTGAAACAGTTGTATAATATTACGTAGACTTCCAATTCCTAACAGAAATTAATGTTCTCAGAAAAGAGCCCACTCACTAGCTGGAGAATAAAAGCTGGTGGGGGAAACCGGGATACGACGTAGACAAATGGACACAGTACCTGTTCGAAAATGATTCAATATTGAAAGCTCTTTCGTCACTGGAAAACGCGAACATATTTTTGGAACGTACTGTTTACTATGACTATATATGCGGTCTTGGATCTGTGGAGGACGGTTGAACTTCATTAGTATAAGGGATGGGAGTGAAGTACGACTACATTCAAAACCTCAGGTACAATAAAAATTGAAGTAAAAATAAAATGATGTCCCTGTATAATTTTCATCAGACAGCACCAATCGATACTTTTGTGCACGAAGGAGTATTTACGGTTCTTTTTAACTACTAAATCACATTTTTATGCATTTTAAACTAAAGAGAACTGACGATTTGCCAAGGATCTCTCTACAGCAAGAATAATTCTCACGTCAAGAATGAGAGTCATCATGTCCTCCTCCAAGTGATGGTCAATTTAACTTAATAATAAGGAATTTTACTGTTCTATCTACTTACGAAAATAAATTGTCAAGTAAAGGAATAAATAAATATACAACTCCTAAATCCTCGCACAATTTACAGGTGATATTGTGTACTCATTTACAGCCTTCTCCTTTCTTAAAACCATGGACCATAACTAAGTAAAAAAATAATGTATAATAACCTTTTTTATTATATAAATTTTTAGGAAAAGAAGTTCATTCGTAGAAATTTTATTTATTTATTTATTTATTTAAATTCAAATATACAGAATAAGAAATTTTTAGGAAAAGAAGTTCATTCGTAGAAATTTTATTTATTTATTTATTTAAATTCAAATATACAGAATAAAGAAATATAATTACAAAACAAACAAAGAGAAATACAAATAAAATAATACAAGCAATATAAAAGGAAGATACAGTAGTATTAACAAAATTTGAGACCGAATGAGCAGCGCTCGTGCTCGGTCGCAGTTCAGATATAATATTAAAACGAAAAACAAATAATAATAATAATGTAAATAAATAAGTAAAATAAAATAGGAACTAAAATATAATTACAGCGGCAATGGAATTATATAATATAATATTAACACTAGAGAAGAATAATATCGCACGTGAAAAGTAGGACTAATATATGTCAAAATTATAGAATACAAATATAATATAGGTTGATTAATTCATACACATAGACTATAAATTTATTTAATCAAATTGAAGATATTAACACGTTTCTAATTTTCTTGTTATATGTTAGTGGGTTACATGTTAGAAGTTCTGGGTGTAATTCAGTTATAACATTGTACAACCGAGGGCCAAAATTTATGCTATGCTTTAGACCAGCAGATGTGAGACATTTAGGTTCTACTAATGTTGAATTAATATTTCGTCTTGTGTCATAATTGTGTGTCTGTAATACAAACTTATTACGATTTTTATGATAAAATTTTAACAGCGTATACTTATAAATTTGTTCAATATTAAATACATTAAATTCAGAATAAATTAATTTAGTTGGATAATCGAAACGTTTCTTCAATGACCTGAAGCAAGTTACAGAGACTATTACACTTTTACTAAATCATATTATTTTTGACCAATAAAATGGTACGGAACGACGTGTTTCAACCAATCATGGCTGCATATCCTATAATTTTTATCAAGGCTTCTATACACTCAATAGGTTATCTCATTTTACATTAGCCAATCAAATGACTAATTGGCTAAGAGTCCAAGCGCGAAGAGTCCATGCTCATTGGTTCTTTATTTTCAAATTGATAGCGACATCAGCGTACATTATAAACATAACCGCCTCAAATAAAAACATTACAATGGGTATAAACCAATTGTGTACGTATCATGGCATAATATAAATACGTTGAAAGTGTTTACATAAAAGCTGTACTTACACTTGTCACTGCATTATTTTTCTGTATTTCTTAACAATTCGTCTGCTCTCAGTGTCTGCCATCCGTTTTCGTCTGCTAGTTTCCAGTCTTGTGTTTAAAAACGTTCTACAAAAGAAAGAAAATAATTTGAAGGTTAACATAATATGTTAATATATTATATGAACCTAATCTACTTATTATGCAAAGCTGGTATTAATGTAAGCTACTTACAGTGTATAGGCCTACGTGATTTATTTAAACTTACCTGTAGGCTTTAACTTTCTCGGTCGTTTCGGCTTTATTTTCATTAAACTCCTCGAAAATCATGAACAAAATCGTCGTTTTTAAAGTGGCCAGAGCATAATCTGCTTGCATCAGGTTTGAATTTATCCTGTCTTTTGCACGCAATTATCTATTTTTTTTCTAATTCATAAATCTTTAGGAATGGTAAAGAGAAACAACTCTTTATTTTTATCGTTAGAATTGTTGCATACCGCAACAGCACACCTTTGACCTGGCATATTGCATTCAAAACAACATAAGCAAGAAAAAACACGAGATACTGCTTTGAAGCATTTGCGCTTTGGCGCGCTCAGCTATCTTGTGACGGCAGAATCGCTCTCCTTTCCCAGTCAATACCTCGCCAGCAAGCTCGATAATAATGCAATCTATGAGAAGTGTAGAAGCCTTGAATTTTTATCACATCCCTAGAATTTGTTTTTTATCACCTCCCTAGCATTTGTTTATTTTTATCACCTCCCTAGCTTTTGTTTATTTGCCAACATTGTACTCTCAATAATTGTACCTTTTAAAATGATTCATGTTTATTTTATCATCCTTAATTTAAAAACTTTCAATCATTCATCTTGTTTATATTATTTAGGTTATGTTATATTGATTTGTTGATAAAAACAGTCGTGGTATAACAGATACGTAGACAAAGTCAAAAGAAAAACAAACAAACTAACTAAAATATTATATCAACACTAGTTTCCCTAAATTCATTTGTATCGTAAAAAGGGTTTTTGATTAGCCTGTCCCGAATAACACACTTAAATCTATTAAAATTATTATTTACCTGTTTATGTTCTGCGTACTATGTACTGAGCTCTGTTTCAATCAATAATTCAGTATGGTATTTTAGGTTGGGGAGGAATGGCAAAATCGACTCTCCATCCTTTAAATTTGCTCCAAAAAAGAATTATCAAAATTTGTCTATATAAACCTTTTGATTACCCAACAAAATTAATTTTTCAGCAATTTGGCGTATCAAATCTAGAACAAATTTATAAACAAACATTGCTGATTTACTTCCATAAAAGCCACAATAAATTTAAATTTGATCCTCATGGATACCATACGAGACAAAACTACAGTTTCTTTCTAAATACTCCCAAATGCCACAAAACTGCTGGATTAAAACACAGCAGAAATTTTGGACCGAAAATATATAATACATTAATTAGAGCTTACCCTGAGCTAAGTACACTTAACGCACTAGATTTAAGAAACAAATCAGATTAATTATTTAATTGTTTAAGCTAATTGAGTTAAAAATTGATACTCTAATATCCATGTACTTTTGTATTTTCTATTTGTATATAGACCCTGTTATTACATGCTGTATGTATTTTACCACTTATTAATGTTATTGTGTTCAATGAACTCTCTTAATTTTGTGATATATTTTGTTTAACTGATCTGAACTGCGCCCGAACACGAGCTTCTGCTCTTTCGGGCTGCAATGCCTAATGTAGCTCAAGTATTAAATAAATATTATTATTATTATTATTATTATTATTATTATTATTATTATTATTATTATTATTATGTGCACTATACTTACTTACTTACTTACTTACAAATGGCTTTTAAGGAACCCGAAGGTTCATTGCCGCCCTCACATAAGCCCGCCAGCAGTCCCTATCCTGTGCAAGATTAATCCAGTCTCTATCATCATACCCCACCTCCCTCAAATCCATTTTAATATTATCCTCCCATCTACGTCTCGGCCTCCCTAAAGGTCTTTTTCCCTCCGGTCTCCCAACTAACACTCTATATGCATTTCTGGATTCGCCCATACGTGCTACATGCCCTGCCCATCTCAACGTCTGGATTTAATGTTCCTAATTATGTCAGGTGAAGAATACAATGCGTGCAGTTCTGTGTTGTGTAACTTTCTCCATTCTCCTGTAACTTCATCCCGCTTAGCCCCAAATATTTTCCTTAGCACCTTATTCTCAAACACCCTGAACCTATGTTCCTCTCTCAGAGTGAGAGTCCAAGTTTCACAACCATACAGAAGAACCGGTAATATAACTGTTTTATAAATTCTAACTTTCAGATTTTTGGACAGCAGACTGGATGATAAGAGATTCTCAACCGAATAATAACACGCATTTCCCATATTTATTCTGCGTTTAATTTCCTCCCGAGTGTCATTTATATTTGTTACTGTTGCTCCAAGATATTTGAATTTTTCCACCTCTTCGAAGGATAAATCTCCAATTTTTATATTTCCATTTCGTACAATATTCTGGTCACGAGACATAATCATATACTTTGTCTTTTCGGGATTTACTTCCAAACCGATCGCTCTACTTGCTTCAAGTAAAATTTCCGTGTTTTCCCTAATCGTTTGTGTATTTTCTCCTAACATATTCACGTCATCCGCATAGACAAGAAGCTGATGTAACCCGTTCAATTCCAAACCCTGCCTGTTATCCTGAACTTTCCTAATGGCATATTCTAGAGCGAAGTTAAAAAGTAAAGGTGATAGTGCATCTCCCTGCTTTAGCCCGCAGTGAATTGGAAAAGCATCAGATAGAAACTGACCTATACGGACTCTGCTGTATGTTTCACTGAGACACATTTTAATTAATCGAACTAGTTTCTAGGGAATACCAAATTCAATAAGAATATCATGTGCACTATAAGTAAGTTTATTAAACATCGACAACGTAATTGATGTAAACCATTGTTCAGACTTGGCTAATTCCCTGTGAAAACTTAACAAATAATAATAATAATAATAATAATAATAATAATAATAATAATAATAATAATAATAATAATAACGAACAGATGCATTATAGGGGCCAATTTCCTTATTGGTTGAATGGTATGAATGTTACTATCGAGATGTTGTTATAATCGATATAAAATACCGGTATGTTGCCAACCTCTACATTAACAGTGAGTTTTATATTGTTGAATTGTAGCCTACTTCAAAATGGAAATAACGGCAGAAACAGTAAAATGTATTTTCCCTGGACCAAAAATATAATACAAACTGACTAAAATCACATCTAGTAACAAACTATTTAAATTAATAATAATTCACAAAATTTTAAATTCAGATAATGTAAATTGTAAATAATTTTAATAATGTTCCTTCTATTCACAAAATTCTGCGTACACCACTGGGCTAATTTCTATAAAAATCCAAAGTGATAAACTCTTCAATTTATTCAATGTAAAAAGGCTCATTCAAGGACACACCAACCAGGATCGGTGTCACTCGCTGTTGTGCAGTAAACGGCATTTTGTTTATTCGGTCGTTGCTGAGTAACTTCTTATGCGGTAACAATGATTATACAGGGACATCATTTTATTTTTACTAACATTTTTAATATTAACCTGGCTATACCTTTAGAGGACCGGAAACAAAGTTTGCTATCCCCTTCCACGACTGTAGTTCGATGATACTGGCGTAAAACACAAACAAATCACTTGACTAGGTATAGGAGGGAAGAAAAGTAGTTCATCCATTTACGTAAACTAAGAAATATCGCGATTTTGAGTTTGATAATTTTCATTAGGTTTTTGTTTAATCAAAATACAGTACTGTATTAACAATAAGTGTTTTTACTCACGAACTGAGTTATCCATGCGAACGTATTCATTATACAGTGTATATTATACTGTCTACAGCACATTAGCGTACAATATAGAGAATGAAGTTAAATTGAAAAATAATCATAATATGGATATTTAAACACATTTTTGAAAATGGTGGCCGCTCATTTCGATACAGGCTTCAGTTCTTTTGTGCATATTATCGCACTATAGACTATTACATCTAATTCCAATTGCCAATTTCGTCCTTCGTACTAGTAACTCATGTTGAAATAATTCTGTACCTACTCTATAAAAGAGTACCTTACGTACTGTAAATTCAATCTTCACTTCTGCCCGACCCGCACAGATAAAATTACTCAGACATGCTATCTACTGCCCGTCCAAGTGATTATGCCGCAGGATCCTAGAAAGAGGGGAAATCACGTGACAGTTAATTACTTAACGAAGCCCTTTTATTTAAGTTATTTTAAACAGTTGTATAATATTACGTAAACGTCCAATTCCTAACAGAAATTAATGTTTTCAGAAAAGAGCTAAGACAGCCCAGCTTTTACATGGGGAAATCGGGATGCGACGTAGGCCAACGGATAGTACCTGTGCGAAAATATGATTCAATATTGAAAGCTCTTTCGTCACTGGAAAACGCGGACATATTTCTGGAACGTACTATACTCACTAACTCAGTGCTGTTTACTATATGCGGACTTGGTTCTGTGTGGAGGACAGTGGGAACTTCATTAGTAGAAGGGGTGGGAATGAAGTACATTAAAAAACTCAGGTACAATAAAAATTGAAGTAAAAATAAAATTATGTCCCTGTACAAAGCTCCCGTGCTTCAGTATCACATTGGAACTGAAATGAATTCTACAGAATCCCATTAGAAAATGTTGTAGTAATTTTATTTTATGGCTTCCCAAACGAACCAGACTGTATTTTATTTTGTATTGTTCGCTCAATCAACACTCAATTCAAGTTTTCAGAATTGCCATCTGTAGGCCTTCATGTTAAATACCTATTATTATTTTATCCAGATTTGTGATATTTTGTGCGATAACGTTGATATTGTTTTAGTGGTAATGGGTTGCGACATTTCATTACGTAACATGTGCCAATGCAGCTGTTGTAGTGTATTTTGAGTTACAAGATAAGATAAATTTGCTTTGTTGTTATATAATATAGCTAGAGTATGATTTCATTTGTTTATGTGTTCTTTAATGTATCTTCTCTGATTACACGCATTGTCGCCAATTTAAAAAAAATCTGGTAAGTGGCATGTAAATAGAGAAGGCTGAAAGTACAAAACACAAAAATGTTCACGCACTTTCATCTTGAAAATTTTGTAAAAAATTGAGTCAACCTTCAAGCATTTGAGAATTAACTAGCAGTAGTTTAACAGTGACAGGACATAGAACGGTTTAAAGTGAAAATTAATTATATACTAGCCGTACCCGTGCGCTCCGCTGCACCCGTTAGAAATAAATATAAAGTAATTACATAATTAAAATAGGACATTTGATCCAGGGAACATTCGTGCTTGATAGAAGGATAAATCGTTTAATATGTTACTTAATTTAAATTGCATTTAAAAATTAAAATGCGATCATTTTGATCCAGAGACCACTCATTTGGTGCAATGACAATTCCTTTAACATGTTTCTTATTTGTTATTACATGCAACCATAATTTAATGAAGATTGACATATCATCTAGTTTTAATGTGTATACTTTATATTACTTGCTATAGGCCTATGTTTCCATCGGCTAGGGGGATCATCGTGCTAACCACACGATACCTCCATTCTGGTTGATGATCGTCCACCTCTGCTTCGGCATGTGGGCGTGAGGCTAACAGCCGGCTGGTCGGTCTAGGCCCTTCACGGGCTGTAGCGCCACGGATTATTTTATATGTTTCCATTGAATTATGGTAATAACTTAATTTTAACCCTTGTTTTCTACGTCTTCAGTAAATGGCGCTTGGCCCACTATGGTTCTGAACCCTTCAAATAACTTAAATAGTGATACAGCATATATAGTGATATCTAATTATATTTCTTTCTTTCGAAAATGTAAGAATTCACGATCTCCTATGTACCATTGCCATGGAATGAATAAATTTGTTTTTTTCTTCCTACTCAAAAATTTTATATTTTGCACATAGAAGTTACTGCAGGAACAACAACGCTATAATCTGAGGCGGCGGTGAAAATGTATTGTATTGTTATTTTAAAAGTCTATGCGATGGGCAGGGCATGTAGCACGTATGGGCGAATCCAGAAATGCATATAGAGTGTTAGTTGGGAGACCGGAGGGAAAAAGACCTTTGGGGAGGCCGAGACGTAAACGGGAAGATAATATTAAAATGGATTTGAGAGAGGTGGGATATGATGATAGAGAATGGATTAATCTTGGTCAGGATAGGGACCAATGGCGGGCTTATGTGAGGGCGGTAATGAACCTCCAAGTTCCTTATTTAATTCAGGCCCCTTTAAATAAAGTATTTTGAATGCAATATAGCCTAAAATCTAAGTTACAACGAACTTAATTTATATTCCAATTTTCATCGAAATCCGTTCAGCCATTATCGCGTGAAAAGGTAACAAACATCCAGACAGACAGACATACAAACAAAAATAAAAAAAAAAGCGATTTTCAGTTTCAGGATGGTTAATTATACATGTTAACACCAATTATTTTTGGAAAATCGAAAATTATCAGAAAAATTTTGGCTACAGATTTATTATTAGTATAGATTGGCACTTACAGTATTTTCCATTTACATGCATTCACTTCTGTAGGACGTATTTAACCGCAGATTCCTTTGTCTGAGGTACAGTAATTGGTGTCTTCTACACGGCTGATAGTTAACTATTGTAAATTGTAAAGTTTGATCTGAAATGTGTAAATTGTGTAGCTTACATGTTACTGGATAAGGGTAAAAAACAAAACAAGAAGTGGTCAATATGATTGAAATCATATTTATCTATTAGTTATGTACAAGATGGTATGTCAAGAACATTGTTAAGACAACATTATTGTTAAATAATCAAAATGTAGCTAAACACTGTACAAAAATATAGTACATATTCTAATTGATTTGCTATTATAATAGTAAAACTACATCTTTTAGCTGGATATACATTACAACTAGATATTGCAGTCAGTTATTTATGCTTATTTTTATCCTTACATATTACATTTCACTCTAGTTTATTGTAACATATAGGCCTAGAAATTGTAAGGAAGAATCAGTGACGGAATATTAACTTCTCCATTTTTGAGTTAATAAGGCTCATGGTAAGGAAACTCTGGATGTGTAAGAAGCCTGCAACAGAACGAAGAAAATATTTATTTTTCGCACGAAATACATTTTTAGGTTAGGTCTCGTGGATCGTAAACTGAGTAGTCAAAATCCCAATGAAGTTCATGTTGTCAGACAATAGTAATATGCGTTACAAGAGCGGTATGTTGAAGTTTTCATGTTCGAGGAAAAGTTTGAAAAAGCGAAACGTAGTTGAGCTTTTTTAATTTCCGAGAATTGAAAGAAAACATACCGCTCGTGTATCGTACATTATTTTGTGCGAAGATCGTTTATTACCTACCTGAAAGAGGAATTTCTAATTATTTGCAATGCAATCTCCATCTTGGTTTCTGTTCAATGATGGCAAATTTGCAAAACAAAAATATCTATCTTCAACATTGTTGCTTTAAAATGTTTTCTGTGTTTACTATACTCCAGCAGGCCGTGATATATTTCTGTCTTTTTTTCCCCCAGTCTATGATGAGTCTGGAATCTTGTTGATTTTTTCACGGCTTCCTTAATGTTACTTGCATCACGAATGCAGCGACTTTAGTGGAGTTGTAGAGTTTACTTAATTTTTGAAAATATTTAAAAACAATAATTAACAGTGAAATTTAGGTGAAATTGCAGTGGTAAGTTTCCAATTTATAATTATTACTATATTGAACGTCTCTAAAAATAATATGTTAAAAGCCTAAACCAGTAAAATCAATATGTCACTTAAGCGGTAAGAAGATGAAAATTATGTGTGTTAGGTTGGGAATACTGAATGTGGAATTTTAGACTTTCCGCGGATTGGTTTTGTGCGGAAACCAAGCAAATACGCACGATCTCGCACAAAATACATTTTAATATTAGATCTTATTAATATACTAATTACCAACATAATGTGCGAGAGGTCCAGAGGGAAAATATAAACCTACTCTTTCACAAATTATTGAACCATTTAGATGAGAAGTAGTAAATAAGTAAATAAGCAAGACATCGTTATTGTTAATACTATATTATTATTATTATTATTATTATTATTATTATTATTATTATTATTGTACATGGCATTGTGAGTTCACCCTCTTTGGTGATATCTGGTGTTAGTTGGCAACACTGAAGAAACTGCCAAATTAGCCTTTTAGGAACTGCTCTTACTTACTATACAAAGGTACCAATATGTGGTACAATTAAAAGACCATTGAAAAACAGTCGAAATGTACACTGATGAAGTTTTACAAAGTTCTTGCTGTTCCCACATTATTTTACAGATGCGAATCATGGGTAATGAAGAAGACACATTCAGGCCGTAGAAATGACATTTTTAAGGTCAGTTAGGCTGTACCAAATTAGACACAGTCCCTGGTGAACATTAGAAACGAAATAAATATATTTTTAATAAATGAAAAAGTTGACAAATACAAACAAAATTGGAAAGAACATCTCAAGAAAATGCAAGATACAAGAATTCCTAAAATGACATTAAAATATAGAATTGGAGAGAGGCTTGAGAAGATCAATAAAAAGATGGAATTGAGGTCGGTACAGATCGAAGGATCTGATTCTTGAGAGACAGATGATGATGAATAAGGGGTCCACATTCACTTGCACTGATTTCCCTGAGCTGATTAAGAGAAACATTGCAGTGAATCATGTAGTCCAATGTCTGCGTTAGACTGAGAGTACAATTAAATAAAATGTGTCTCAGTGAAGCTATTTGTTAGTAATGAATGAATTTAAACGGAGATATTTTCGTAATATGTAAATGGTATTAAAGATCATGACATGATATTTTTAGACAGCTGAATCTATGTTGTAACGTATGCCTGTATTCTTTTATGTTCTTTTATGTAAACAAATGAAACATTCCTCTGTGATAAGAACTCACTCTTTGAAAGAATCCAATGTAAACCTCCGTCCAGGTTGTCTTTTATCCAAAGAATTTAATTCCTCCATCTCTTCTTCAGTCAATTCGAAGTCAAACACCTAAAACAGAAAATTATATCAATGACAAAATAGGTACCGGAAATTGATAAGTGATTAGAGGCGGTTCGTGGTATAATTTATAGGTCGTTTCAGCCAACTTGTATCTATAAATTTTACATTCTGAAAACGGTATTTAAATCATGTTACATAGATTTAAATTCGATAGAAAGAAATAACTATAACGAAATATGGGGAAGGACTGTTATTGAAGTCATAATCAATTAAAATACAAACTAAAACGGTAAAGCTGTGAAATACCATTATTAAAAATACTTAGTCCTAATTGAAATGTATATTATACAAAATTATCGATAATTTTCTGGCTGAAATTAGAAATTTTCAGGATGAAGTGTTCTTCTATTGAAAGCATTGGTAATACTGAAAGCCTTTCTTATCCTATGGTATTTTTCACAAATGTTTTTATCCTCTTCAATGCAAAGAAAGGTTGCACATCTAGTGCTACCACCGTTCGCAATGCACAGCTTAACAGATCCGTTTGTGAGAAAGCTAAGCTAGATGCGCGCGCACGAAAAATGAATGAGATTTAGTTTGTCAGCTAGATGGCAAAGGAATTGCCACACATCGATACACTGAGTGAAAACGAATTTTGCGTTGCTGTTATTCGAATTGCTGCACAATTTTAACAATTTGTATTGCCAAATATGCAAACGCTCTTGATACCCATTTTGTTGTTTTAACTTACGAATACATTTTCTTGCAATGCCATCTAAACAGGCGCATATCTCGTCCAATTTGTCTTCAGTAAGAATATGCCTCGTTTAGTTTTCTTTCTGTTCAGTAGCGGCCATGTTGTACGAAGTTTTGCCACTAAATCATAGACCTATTAAGTGTGGTGAAATTTGCGGTTTCTACGAAAGTATCTTTGGCATCATCTCCAATTTACATGTTTAGTAAAAGTCGTATATCAACACAAACTGTTCAGTATGTTATCAATGACGCTACTGAGCTACTGAGAGAGCACAGTTCGGCTTGCAAGTGGAAATGAGAACTTGTTTGTATGCGCTAACTGCGCAGTACCCATTTTCTCTACACTTATCTCCTCGTATGTCGGACATCAGTTAGAAATGATATGAAAATTCCTAGAGTGATACTTCCTTATCATTGCAACCATAAGTAAAATAGTAGCTTGCTGTTTCTTCCATAAATTGTGCATAATAATATAACAATAATCAAATCGATATCTCGAGAAAAATGAAGGAAGAAATCTATTTTATTATACACAATACAAGATATAAATTCAACTAGAATTTATATTAAGCAAAAGCATTTGTTCATTATTGTGGTATTCGTTTGATGTTGGTAACAGATGTGTTGAGTCAGTCACCTGGAAGTTCTCCTTGATACGATCTGGTTTCACACTCTTGGGGATGACGACAATTTCTCTCTGCATGCAGTGCCTTAGAAGAACTTGAGCTGAAGTCTTGTTGTGCTGTTTGGCTATCTTGCATACTACGGGGTCTTTAATAAGATCCGGGAATTCACTGAAACAGCATTGTGATTTATATTAAGACATTCAAAGAGAAGTTTCTCGTATGATTGTGAATTCTTGATGTAGGGAAAACGTTCCAGTATATCACATACCGAAACTTACATATAGATTTAGAAAAATTGCAGTAGCCTATAAGATATGGTTATTGCATTTCTAATACGCAGTAACTCAGGTACATTTTTTTCCAAAATTATTTTAGATAAAGACTACAAATTTGTTTATTCAAATTTCTCTTAGACATATATGTAAACAGTTGAAAAAAATTTAATGTATGAATATATCTTAATATATATTTTCAATTTTGATAAAGAAATAGCTCTAGATGGAATGTTGGTGACGAATAAAACATTATTGATAAGCAAGTTATTAAAATATATGAAGCGGTGAGATCAATAACCATTCAAGTCCACTTCTAGTCATTCATTTTTTGCAAATTTGAAATTAAATTTTGGATATTTCCACAAGTATTACGACTTTAAAAGTTGGTATACTACTTTGTCTTGATCTCTAAAACAACTAGAAATATTACGTGAAAAAAATAATAATTAGATAAGAAATAAAAAAAAAGTTTTTTTTTTTAATTTTTCTGGAAACTTGTGTAAATGGACTCAAATGGTTATTGATCTCACCGCTTCATATACACATCTACCCCATTATCTCCTGACCGAGTTGTCTCATAAGTGGTGAAGGATGGGTGGAGCGGAAAAAAATTCTCTCCGGCACCGGGACTCGAACCCAGATTTTCAGCTCTACGTGTTGACGTTTTATCCACTAAGTCACACCGGATTCCAGTTTCGATGCCGGATTGAATCCTCTCAGTTTAAGTTCCACCCCTTAGTTTCCCTTTAGTGACTCTTATGCACTGTAGGTGTGTGACAGTTGCACAATGTCCAACATACAATGTGCAGAGGTGCACTCATTACGCGTGACCAAGTGGCCGGGGTCCGACGGAATGAGCGCCGTCTTAATTCACTAAATAATTATTTTACCAGGACAGACGCTCAAAGAAAGAATTTTTGTGATTTTTAAAATTAGAGAATCCATAGTTTTCACGATTAAAATATAATTTCTGCAATAAATTTCTTCTTTTTCGCTTTATGAACAGGGCGAGCAATGCTTCCCTTGCCTTCCATGTACGACCCCCACTGCTATAGATATGAAACAATAACAATACTTACGGCACTGGTTTTCCTTGATCTTTCAACCATTGATTCATTCCAGGAGATCCAATAGCAGCGTATGCACAGATTGTTATGTCGAGGGCCTTGCAGAATGCTACCAACTCCCTCTGTTGGAAATACACGTTAAGTTCCACTTGAAGGTTTGCTGGTCGGATTCGAGCCGCTTTCACTATTCTGGCAATCTGACGTGAATTGAAATTTGACAGTCCAATGGATCGGGCCCTTCCAGCATCCACTTGTGCTTCCATAGCCTGCAGGTATTAATATAAAAAGCATGGGAATTAAGTGCCGAGAGGTTTGCAAAATTCAAAATGATTAAAGAATTGTCAAGTTTGCTTGTTACCTAAATATTGACTCATGAAATAAAGTATAACAAACTAGTTTCATTATATAGCCTACTTTTGTTATTCCTCTTCCATTATTTTGAAGTAATAATCATTTACTAACAGTAGTTAGGCTACCTAGGTTTTATATAATATCCCAAGAAACTAGTTCGATTAATTAAAATGTGTGTCAGTGAAACTTACAGCAGAGTCCGTATAGGCTAGTTTCTATCTGCTTTTCCAATTCACTGCGGGCTAAAGCAGGGAGATGCACTATCACCTTTATTTTTTAACTTCGTTCTAGAATATGTCATTAGGAAAGTTCAGGAAAACAGAGAGGGTTTGGAATTGAACGGGTTACATCAGCTGCTTATTTATACGGATGACGTGAATATGTTAGGAGAAAATCCACAAACTATTAGGGAAAACACAGAAATTTTACTTGAAGCAAGTAAACAGACAGATTTAGAAATAAATCCCGAAAAGACAAAGTATATGATTATGTCTCGTGACCAGAACATAGTACGAAATGGAAATATAAAAGTTGGAAATTTATCCTTCGAAAAGATGGAAAAGTTCAAATATTTTGGAGCAACAGTAACAAATATAAATTACACTCGGGAGGAAATTAAATACAGAATAAATATGAGAAATGTCTGTTATTATTCGGTTGAGAAGCTTTTGTCATCAAGTCTGCTCTCAAAAAATCTGAAAGTTAGAATTCATAAAACAGTTATACTAATTTTGTTCTTTAGGGTTGTGAAACTTGGACTCTCACTTTGAGAGAGGAACAGAGATTAAGGCTGTTCTAGAATAAGGTATTTAGGAAAATATTTGAGGCTAAAAGAGATGAAGTTACAGGAGAATGGAGAAAGTTACATAACGTAGAACTGCACACATTGTATTCTTCACTTGACATAACTAGGAACATTAAATCCAGACGTTTGAGATGGGCATGGCATGTAGCACGTATGGACGAATCCAGAGATGCATATAGAGTGTTAGTTGGGAGGCCGGAGGGAAAAAGACCTTTGGGGAGGCCGAGACGTAGATGAGAGGATAATATTAAAATGGATTTGAGGGAGGTGGGATATGATGATAGAGAATGGATTAATCTTGTCCAGGACAGGGATAGATAACGGGCGGCTTATGTGAGGGTGGCAATGAACGTCCAGGTTCCTTAAAAGCCATTTGTAAGTATGTAAGTAAGTTGGACTATCTAGAGTAAAATCTCTCAAGCTTTAGTGAAGTGAATATAATGGCTTTTTTCATGGATTTTCATCTAGATATTGTCTTTCCTACAAAGGAATTCTTTGTAATTAGAATTTTTTTTATTATTTGTACCGTAAATAACTGGATTATTGTATGAATTAATTAATTAACAAAGAACGAAGGAATTAATGAATGAATGAATGAATGAATGAATAAATAAATAAATAAATAAATAAATAAATAAATAAATAAATAAATAAATAAATAAATGCATGAATAAACCACATTGTCATTATTAATATATGATGAAGATTCGGTAAAATGCTAATCGAAAGTTGAGAGGAGTACAGCGTTTAATAGGTCATTCGTTATCTCGTGGAAGCAAATGGATGCGTGCGCCATAGGTCATAGTAAAAATCTTATGATGGAGGTAAGTGAGCTAGCTAGCTGCAAGTGGGAGCATAGCGAGGGAAAGATGTCCAATTTCTTCTCCCCCTTACGCGCGAGGAGATTTCAAGAGATAACGAATGGGCTATACCTAGCTTCATATTAGGAGAGTGAGGGTCACGGATTCTAAGGTATTGTTAATTATACTCGAAATAGGCCTAATGGTCTTAAAATCGTCTTACATATAAACATGGACATAAACAAATGATGTGATGTACATATCTTATTATATCATGCTCTTTGTTTGAACCCAAATACAGTTTTGAAACAAGACTAGGGCATGGTCCAAATTTTGGCCCGAGATTGTAAAATAACTTCATTAAAAATCATTAAAGGTCAATAATAAATTATTTAAAAGCATATACTTGAACTGATTTTAAATCCTGATTAGTATACATTATATTACCACAATCTGGTGCATACAGTCACGAAGTTTGAGGTGATTTTTTGCATTTCTCCCGATACAATGCTTCAAGCGGTTAGCAACTAGGAACAGTAGATTTGCGATAATAGCGATCCTAGTGGCTAGCAACTAAAGTTCAATCGTCATTGGATGCATATTCCCTACGTATTGAGCTTCGTGACTGTATGTACTAGACTCTGATATTACTTCATTACATTATTGCATAATATTTTGTATTTATTTTACGATTGTATTACTTAATAATTTTTCATTTTACTTTATTATTGTTTAAAGGAGCCGTCGCCCCTTGGATTTTCTAGTTACCCTGTTCTTCTGTGTATTACGTGATATAATTTCATTGTATTTCTTGTATTTATTATTTCATGTATTATTATTATTATTATTATTATTATTATTATTATTATTATTATTATTATTATTTTGGTAGGTTATTTTTCACTTAATTTTGCTTACTTATATCCGATTAATTAAATTCAACAATTAAATAATTATTTTAGTGTAGACTTAAGCGTGTAACATAACTTTTTGACTATTTCATGTAAACTCCACTCCCGGCCACAAGCTTTTGCTTCATCGGGAGTGTCAAGCAAAAGTGTACTATTATTATTTTTCAAATAAAGTTATTATTATTATTATTATTATTATTATTATTATTATTATTATTTTGGTAGGTTATTTTACACTTAATTTTGCTTACTTATACCTGATTAATTAAATTCAACAATTAAATAATTATTTTAGTGTAGACTTATGCGTGTAACATAACTTTTTGACTATTTCATGTAAACTCCACTCCCGGCCACAAGCTTTTGCTTCATTGGGAGTGTCAAGCAAAAGTGTACTATTATTATTTTTCAAATAAAGTTGTTATTATTATTATTATTATTATTATTATTATTATTATTATTATTATTATTTTTCAATTTTTGGCAATTACAACCTTTGTTAACTTAACACTGTCTATATAATATGTAAAAAGACACATTTTTTTTGTGTGTCTTGAATGAAAAGTCTCTTTAAATAAAATTGCAGAAATTAATGAAGATGTATGGATCGTTTTACAGAAGTTTCCGCGAGATAAACTTTTAATGTTCACCATTTAAGATAATTAAAGTAATTTATGTTACACTGCTTGTTGTGATTGTGGCAGGACTTATTTCAATGGGTAGGCCTACCTTCCATAGGCTGACGTGATCAGTTGAAGGATCAGTGGCAGTGGCTCCATTCTCATCCATTGGCCATAGGTCCTCTCCTATATCTTTAAATCCAACAGCAATGTGTATCAGATATAAGTCAACATAATCCAGCTGGAGTGCTTTCAACGATCTCTTCAGGTACTTCTCTACAGATTCTGCATGATTTCCTTTCGGTGGAAGCTGGAAAGAAAATTGGATTTATTAAACAATGACAAAGAATTTTCGAAAAATTAAGATTAACTTAGAAATTATAACACTGAGTTGACGAATTTACTATAACGAAAATTGTACACCAAAGTTGTAGGCAAACTAATAACAAATTATATAAATCTGGCTTTTCAGGTATAATTCCCTGTAAAGCTCACTTAAATAATTTAAAGGAAAAAACTGTTCTAGGACCGGATATCGAACCTGGGACCTTTGGCTGAGCGCGCGAACGTTCTACCGACTGAACTACTTAGGAACTATGCTAGGCTTAGGTTCAATTTTCCTGTTATATCCACGTACTTCAAGTGAGTTGACAGAACGTCAGAGCCCAGAACATTGAGTGCACAATTACTGTGTGACTTACATTTGTGGTTTTCTGTTATCGAAACAGTACCGCGTATTATACAAATCTGTATAATTTGTACAACATGCATTACTGTTCCGATAACAGAAAACCACAAATTTAAGTCACACAATAAGTTTGCACTCAATGCTGAGCTCTGGCATTGTCAACCCACTTGAGGTGTGTGGATATAAGAGCGAAATTGAGCCTGGTTATGGTATAGTTCGTGGGTAGCTCAGTCGGTAGAGCATTCCAGCTATAGGTGCCGGGTTTGATACCCGGCCCTGGAACAAATTTTTCCTTGAAATTATTTAATAAAAAGTTGATAAGAAGTCTGGAATGTAGGACTATAATTCATTCTTGACCTTGCTATGGAGGACGTGAAGTACGAATAATGAATACATACCTTTGTCACTATAAAGACATCTTCTCTCTTGAGCTTGCCAGAGTCGAACCACTTCTTCAGAGTCTTCCCAATTTCTGCCTCATTCTGATACATGTAGGCCGTGTCTATGTGTCTGTACCCCAGCTCCAATGCAGTATCGAGAGCGGTAGCTATTTCATCAGGCTTTGACTGTCAATGAGAAAGAGTAATGGCTAATCTTACAGTACCCATGTACTATTTCATAGACCAGTGGTCGGCAGGTTAAGAGTTTGTGACGTTAGAGCATGATCACTCTTGTTGAGCACGTGAAGTGATGCAGTTGAGTTACAGTCTAGAAGCGGTAAACATGTGCAGTTTCGTGGCAGCATGTAGGCCTACATTATTGTTCGGTAGAATTAGTGAAGTTGTGAATTAATATGCAGTTATTGTCTGTATGCTGAAGTACAGAGCTGTTATTATCAAACGTCCCAGAAAAGAGCGGCCGGCCGGCAATGCCCTGAGTGGTTTCCGCCGCGCGCTAACCGTTTCTCCCGCGCAATCGAGCTCCAGTAGCCATATGGCATTCAGTGTGCTTAGAAGTCGTGTAATGAAACTCTCGATTCTTCAAGTGTACAACGTCAGTGTATAAAGTGTAGTGATTATTGTATATTTAGGTAATGCCTAGCAACAAATTCCACTGTGTGACCATGTGTATGCAGGGTGATTCACGAGGAAAGGTAAAAAATTTAGGATGTGACTTCTGAAGTCATTCTGAGTCAAAAAGTTCATATGAATATGGGTCCGTTTTCGAACGGTTACGGAGATATGGCTCTTTGATTTCACAAAAACTTCTGAAATTCCAATGTACTAACTTCCATTTAGAGACAGATAACGGACAAATTTAAAGTTTATATTCACGTATGCATACATTCCTAATATTCTAGACGTCGGGGTCGATTTTTCCGCACATTTTCAAAGGTACCTCTTTCTGCTTCAATGCACTTTTGCGCTTGGGCGTGAATCGCGCTCATCGCTCGGGAGAGTTGCTCGTAGCTGTTCTTTATGCCGCATCCAAAATACGGTCTGTTAGCGCCTCTCTCGTTTTCCCCTTCATTTGCTATACTAAGTCTTTCATCCAATCCCATTGACAGTAAGTACTCTTCGATATGGTACCCTTCTGTTCGGAAAGCGTCGTTCATATTCAGCAACGGCACGCAAGGAACTTCCATCGCACAAACCATAAACATAAACAATATCGGCATATTCTGAAGTCAAACATTTATAAGGTATCTTGAAAAACACAACAATTCCGATAACTGTACCTGTATAGCTACTGTACTGTAAGTAGCTGACTGAACTGCTGTGAACTAAGTGATAGTGGTATTTGTGTTATGTGCTGGTTCTGTGTCATTGTCATTACATCAGAGAAGGGCAGGCGATTGGACATTTGTAATGCCCTACTATCCGGTTTGTTTCTCTTATCTACATCGCTCACAATGCAGATTCTAATGTTACGTCATTCATTGCGATCGGTGACCTTGTATCACGTTCTCACGTCAGCAGCATATGGTAACGTCTGATTCACGTTGGGGCGAGACGTTTTACCAAAAAAATGCATCTAGCTCCGCCATCGTTCGAAAACGGACCTATGTTCATATGAGCTTTTACACTCAAAATGGCCTAAGATATCGTATCCTAAATTTTTTACCTTTCCTCGTGAATCACCCTGTATAACAATACGTATATGAAAGGCAGAAGGTCGTGTGCGAAAACAAGACAAAAATTTCGAATAAAGTTTCGAAACAGACCTGTGCCTTCTATCAAAACAATTAGACGACTCGCTAAAAGATTTATAGAAACAGGCTCAGTGAAGAATCGAAAATCAAGCAGAAAACGTAGTGTTCTTACGCGGAACGATTGTGAGTTTATTTCCAACAAGATTCCGCCACTGCTCATACAACTGCCGTGTCAATGAGGGAATTGAGGCGTATTTTCGGTACGAGACTAATCAGTAATAATTTGTGGCCTCCACGAAGCCCAGATATAACACCCTGTGACATTTATTTATGGGGAACACTAAAAGGTAGGGTTTATAGGAAAAATCCTCATTATGTAGATGAACTACAAGACTATATACGAGAAGAAATCCAAGCTATCAACGATGTGGAACTTCAGAGTGTTGTTCATTCGTTTAGCAGAAGATGTCAGTTGTGTGTGGCGGCAAACGGGGGCCATTTTCACAAAGTATTAGGGGCTGCAAGACAATAAACGCTTTTAAATACAGCTTAAAAGATAACCTTAGTATTTCACTCCAATCATACTGACTTAAACTATCACTGACTACATCACATATTCATTTGTATGAGGTGTCGCCCACCTCATTGAATACTACACGGCTACTATGAAGTAGCCAATATGTATTATTATTTATTACTATTTAATACGAGAAAAAAAGAGCATTACGAGAGAGGCTCGGCCGGCGCCGTGGATCGTGTCCCGGCATAGCTCAGTTGGAAAGAGCGCTCAGCGCGCAGAGCTGAGAGGTCCTGGGTTCGATTCCCGGTACCGGTACGAATTTTTCTCATATTAAATAGTAATATCACTGACTACATTGTTACTTCTTCATTTAGACATGCATCCTGATAGTGCTGTATTTTCAAAATTGTCTCATAATAATCTCTTTCTATTATGCAACATTATTTGAAATATATTAACATTCTTTGTATTTTAGCCTAATTCTGCTACACAGTTTGTATTTCATTGTTTAATTAATAGTTCATAGTATTTAATTCGTAAATAATCTCTTGTATACATGTAACTCTTTCCTAAATCAAATTGTTGAATTCTTTGTAACTTCATACATATGTATGTATACTTTTTGCTGGTTGACTGGAAGAGAAGGCCTTACGGCCTTAACTCGCCAGCTAAAACAAATTATTATTATTACTTTCAAGGAAAAATTGTTCCGGAGCCGGGTATCGATCCCGGGACCCTTCGCTTAGCACGTGACGGTGTCGTGTATAGTTCCTGGGGTAGCTCAGTCGGTAGTGCATTCGCGTGCTAAGCGAAGGGTCCCGGGATCGATACCCGGCTCCGGAACAATTTTTCCTTGAAATTATTCAAACCTGCTTTACAGGGAGCTACTACCAGAAAGCCAGATTTGCATATTATTATTACTATTATTATTATTATTATTATTATTATTATTATTATTATTATTATTTTCAGCAACGACTGTGAGCATGGTAAGTCCAAATTATTGAACATTTATTGTTAGTACTGTTATATATCGGAGAAGCGCCGGAGAAACGGTTACGCGCTCGGCGGAAACCACGCAGGGCGCGGCTGGCCGACGTATGATAATAATAGCTCTCTATGTAGCCTATAGACATGAAAGACAGATTCAAAAACAAAAAGGATCTGACTAACGTCTATAGAAACATTCCCCAGGCAAGCGTCCCTCCACCTTACATAGACTTACAGCTAAATATGTTGCGCATATTTGGGCCCTCTTATTTATGTGAATATTTATTTTCGTGCATCAAGATCTGAGAACTTCAGCACAGGAACCAAATATCAGATCTGAACTTGGAAAACATTCTTTACTTATTTTTTATCCAAACAAGGACTCCAAATATCACAAAAATATTTATGGATAAAATAATAAAAAAAAAAAATGCTAGAAAATGTGGTGGGCTTGCGCATTAAAGTGCATATAGTGTGTTAGTAGGATTTTATCATTTTTATTTGTGTGTAAAAACGTTTTCATACTTCAGTTAAAATGTTACTACTTTTGAGTAAAAATATATCGCTGTAAAACTTAATTATAGAACGAAATGTTTTGTCTATCGCAATTACCACATTACTTTCATTTTATTATAGAAATTCTACTTTCAGAATATAATCTGTAATGAATAAATAATTGTACCTGTGATTTAGATTAATTCACTATGCTATTAATATTAAAGCGGACGTATTAAGTACGGGCCGCCACTGTAACATTCACCCGTAGAGTATCAGCATTACACCGCCAATCCAGAGCATCGGTTGCCGATTCTCTTGGGTCAAAAGAGTTGTTTTAAATTGCTATTTATTCTCTCTTGATATTTTAACACAATAAAATAATGTTTCTGACAAAATTAATAAATATATGTACCTAAACATTGATTTACAGTAGAACTTGGTTATAGCGACCTCGTTTTGTGCGACACCTCGCCTATAACGTCAAATATTCTGTGGTTCCAACTAATTCTCCATAAGACATACGCTTTTCTACCTTGCTTAATACGACAAACGTATATGCGTCTACCTCGCATATAATGTCATTTTCAACTTCAGTTTAGAATACGATTTTCTAAGAACCAAAGTATTTTAAGAAATATTTTCTTTAAATCTGGTTACCTGGCATATTCTTTACTCTCTCCTTCTGTCATAGATTTTTGGAAGACAGGAAGATTCCCCATCCCATTGTAATCTGTCCAAATTCATGCGGTATTAACGGTACCTGTGTGCGGACAGTTTCGACCTAACTCGTTGGTTTCGACAGGAAGTTTTCACTAAGTGCACGCATTTTAACGTATTATCACAGTCTACTATATGCAGTCGCGAAGCTCAATATGTAGTAAAAATGCAAACACGGGTAGTTGCCCACCACTATGATCGCTACTATCGCCTCATCATCGCAGATCTCTCTCCTAGCAGCCGACAAAATATGTTACACTTTCGTTGTGTTCTTTTGGAAAAATTATCCTTCCATTATTGAAATATTAAATGCATAAAGTTAATTTATTATTTTAATTAAGTATATTAAATTCCACCATAAACTCGAAGATACCTGCAAGAAATAAGTTAATATAATTTTTGTTTGTGCAAAACGAACTGAAATTTACTATAATAGCTTCACTCATTCAAGATTATAGCGATAATTAACTATGAAACCAATAAATATTAATTTGAATTTCTCTTTACAACAATAATAATGGAAATATGAATTAATGGAGTAACTTACGTGTACCGGTACTTGTAGTGTAGGCTTACGTAGTTAACAAAGTGAGATGAGGTTAAGAAATAATTATCACACCAGAATTGGAAATAAAACGTGATCAATAAATTTTATTGTAACAGACTTTTTCTACGTCTCAACAAATAAAAATAACAACAAAATTAACAGCTATAATTAAACATATCATTTGAAGAAAAAGTAGGCCTAAGCAATAATAATGCCACCAGAATTGAAAATAAAACGTGATCAATAAATTTCATTAAACAAACTTAATTTTTCTACGTCTTTAGTAAAATAACACATAAAAATAATAACAATTTATAGCACTACAAACGTCTCCTCCTTGTCCCATATTATTATTGCAATTATATTTTAGCCTTTAACATTTTCATTATAACCAATAACGAACATTTCACAAGCATCAATGTGAAATACGCAACGAGCTAGCACTCGATAGAAATACGACACAGTCCAAAGTCGACCATGGACAGTCTATTGTTTCTAGTTGCTAACCGCTTGGAGCGCTTTATCACGAGATTTGCAAAAAAACACCTCAAGCTTCGCGACTGTATATAGTAGACTGTGGTATTATAGTATGGCACTAAAAGAAATGTTTTAACCTTGGAAGAAAAAGTTAAAGTGATTAATCAAATTGAGAATGGAATTAAAAAAGCTTACGTCTATCGTGGATTTGGCCTAATTAATTCCACAGTCCAAACGATTTGGAAGCGCAAGGATAAAACTGTTGCTGCATTTGAACAGAATCGATAGAAGCTAGGGGAGGGAGCAGTGAAATTGTAACTGAAATTATGAACATACTCGTAGAACGTAATTTGGAAAGTGTGTATTGGGCAAGTAGGAGACAACAGAGTAAAATGACTGATTACTTGACTCCTAAGTAAAGAAGTTTGGTGAGTACTGAACAAACTGTTTTAATACAGAATACTGCATTTATAATTGTACGTGTATTTTATTAAGTTCATGATACCGTAAACTGGAGTTACTCTGAACTCAGAGGAAACTTTGACCATTTTTTCAGAAAATCATATTTAGATTTCTACATGCTGCACTTGTTATAGATGGAGGTAAATTTGGTATGAGAATGATTTTATGATAATTTACCTCCATCTATAATAAGTGCAGCATGTAGAAGCCTAAATATGATTTTCTGAAAAAATGGTCAAAGTTTCCTCTGTGTTCAAAGTAACCCCAGTTTACGGTAGGCTTAAAAGTGAATACATAAATCTAAGATAAGCCTAATTAAATGTGTAATTTTTCATTTTCCACCTCATTAGACTGATAATATGAATCTCAGTTACTACGACACTCGTTTATAACATCATAATTTTTAAGGTCTCTTAGATGTCGTTATAACCAAGTTCTACTGTACAGTAGTTCTCTTTGAAGAGAATTTCAGATGGAATAATGATTTTTTTAAATAAATAATATGCATTATTGATACTTTTATTCTGTTATTGATTACGAATGATTAGTGTGAAACAGCTTATTTCCTAAGATGACTAACCTGCCAGGTGCCCAGGCCTACAATAGGCATCTTCATTCCATTGTGAAATGTTACGCTTGTCAATTGTGAAGGCATGATGACTTTGTTGGAAGAGTTTGGTTGCGACTGAAGACAATCTACTTATGCTGAGACTTTCAAACATCCTTTTATATAATATTTTATCTCTAAATAGAAACGTTGTCTACTTAAAACGCTTTCTTAAAGATAAGAGGTTTCAAATAACATTGGGAAATACTTAACATCCATTTTGTAAGATAAGAGGTTTGACATAACGTTGTGAAATACCTGTCGTGGTCTAAGGCATCCCGCCTAGGACTCGAGTTAGGAAATGCACGTTGGTTCGAGTCCTCATGGGGGAAGAAAATTTGTCATGAAATTTCGACCAGTGTATGGGACCGGTGCCCACCCAGCATTGTGATGTACTTGGAGAGATACGATAGGTAGCGAAATCCGGTAGCGAAAGCCAGTTGTAACGTCTGGGGGGTCATCGTGCTAACCACACGATAGCCTACCTCAATTCTGGTTAGATGATCGTCCACCTCTGCTTCAGCATGTGAACGTGAGGCCAGCAGCCGGTTGGTGGGTCTGAGTTCTTTATGGGCTGTGGCGAGACGAATTATTATTATTATTATTATTATTATTATTATTATTATTATTATTATTATTATTATTATTATTATTATACTCTGTTAGACAAGAAGAGTAATGAATGTAATATCAGAAGAGCCTCGAGATTTTGAACTTAATAGAACAAATATAAGAACACCGCTAATCCGAACATGACAAGGGGGGGAGAGAGAGAAGGGGGCAAGAGGTGGAAGAGAGGAGAAGAAGGAGCGAGAGGGGGAGTGGGTGAAGAGCGGGGTGAAGGGGTGGAAGGAGGGAGAGAGAGGTGGAGAGGAGCAGACAGAGAGAAGGGGAGGGGAAAAGAGATGGAGAGGTGAGGCGGGGAGAGGTTGAGAAGAGAACGGAGATTGGAGGGAGGGGGAAGAGGGAGAGATGGATGGAGGGTGAGAGAGAAAAAGAGAAAGGGAGAGAGGGTCGGTTAGGTGGAGAGAAAGAGGAGTAGAGGGGAGGTAATGGAGAGGAGAGAGAGAATATTTTAACTGAATTTAATTTCTGTTTAATGCTACAGTATTTTGAAACTCAAAATATACAATAAACAGTAAGTTATAGCTTATTTTATCACTAGTGAATGACTTAGTCTTTGTTTTCTACAGGGTGTTAGGAAAAAGGGGTTTAATATCTTAAGAGGTAGTAGAACTCATCAAAACAAGTAAAGAGTATTTACACATGTGTCCTGAAATTAATATCTTCCGAGATATTAGACGATGTGACTTTCATTCATCATAACACATCTTTCTGCTCGACGTCTTATGAAATCACGTAACATTTCAAACCCCTGGTTCATTAGCAGCTCGTAGTTAAAGGTTCTTAGGCAGAGCCGCCCCTATAAAAATCTCCTACAAAAATCTTGACATTTGTTTGTGTTTAATAGTAGAATAAAGATTTTCAATAGAAGAGAAACATCGAAATTTTACTCGGCTCGTTCGTTAATAACGGTCAATATATTTGGAACTGTTGGTACCAATAGATGTTTTTGAGATAGGCTAGGTTAATAATAATAATAATAATAATAATAATAATAATAATAATAATCCTTGGCACGACAGCCCATGAAGGACCATGACCGACCATCCGGCTGCTGGCCTCACGTCCACATGCCGAAGCAGAGGTGGATGATCATCCAACGAGAATAGAGGTATCGTGATGAGCACGATGATCTCTCCAGCCGTTATAGCCGGCGTTCATAACCTGATTTCGCTACTTATATAGAATTACAGAGGTTCAACATCTACTTTCCCTTCCGCACAATAGAAACACGAGGTGTTGGTTTCTTAGTGGAATCTGGCTGATAAGGGTACAGCTAAGGCGTAGAGATCTTACGCCTTGAGTCGTTGCCAACATTTTCTAGCTCTGAGTTTTAAAAAACTCTCTTGGAGAAGGGAAAAGAAACAATGTCTGGCGCTCCATTCTTGAGATTATCTACGTGTCTGCTCTCTCATTCATTTTACGGTAGGTCATAGGCCTAATTGGCATTGCGATGATAAGATGAAGGAGTCGTTTAGTTATTCGTTGACACAACTTGCATCCCTGATATCTCATAAAGTGAAAGTTTTTCAAACCTCCGTCAGGGACGGGAAAACAACGTAACGGAAATTCTAACGCGCGAATTAGTTTTGGCTTGTCCTTCGTAATATGAGAATCGGAATTGTATGCGGTTGTGAACTTGTGTTTGTGACAACCGTTTGCGAGTATTTGACAACAATGAATTACATACATACATACATACATACATAGTCTACATACATACATGCATGCATGCATGCATGCATACATACATACAAACAAATTAAAATCATGGTTTATTTAACGATGCTCGCAACTGCCGAGGTTATATCAGTGTCGCCGGTGTGCCGGAATTTTGTCCTGCAGGAGTTCTTTTACATGCCAGTAAATCTAGTGACATGAGGCTGTCGTATTTAAGGACACTTAAATGCCATCAACCTGGCGGGATCGAACCCGCAACCTCGAGCACAGAAAGCCAGCGCTATACCGACTACGCTACGAGGTCGACTACATACATACATACATACATAGCCTAAGTGTTGTGGCCAAGGGCAGATCTTTCACTGCAAACCCAGCATTCTCCAATCTTTCCTATTTTCTGCCTTCCTCTTAGTCTTCGCATATGATCCACTAATCTTTTTCCTGGTTGAGTGTAAGAGAAGGCCTTACGGCCTTAACTCTGCCAGGATAAATAAAACCATTATCATTATTATTATTATTATTATTATTATTATTATTATTATTATTAGTATTAATGTCGTCTATCATTTGGTATCTTCATATGCCCCGAACTCTTCTCCCGTTCACCATTCCTTCTAGTGCATCCTTCAGTAGGCAGTTTTTCTCTTTCTGATTAGTTTCAGCATCATTCTTTCTTCACCCACTCTTTCCAACACAGCTTCGTTTCTTATTCTGTCTGTCCATTTCACACGCTCCATTCTTCTCCATATCCACATTTCAAATGCTTCTATTCGCTTCTCTTTACTTCGTCGTAATGTCCATGTTTCTGCCCCATACAATGCCACACTTCACACTAATCACTTCACTAGTCTCTTCCTTAGTTCTTTTCTCCAGAAGTCCGCAGAAGATGCTCCTTTTTCTATTAAAGCTCCCTTGGCCATTGCTATCCTCCTTTTTACTTCCTGGCAGCAGCTCATGTTACTGCTTATAGTACACCCCAAGTATATGAAGCTGTCCACTTGGTCTACTGCCTCATTTAGAATTCGCAAGTTTTCCTTCTTTATTTTTCTTCCTATGACCATGGTCTTCGTCTTGTTGGGATTTATCTTCATTCCATACTGCTCACAGCTGTCATTTAGCTCTAGTAGTATATCCCTTAGTATCGTCTCCTCTTCTGCTAACAATGCCATATCATCAGCAAATCTTAAATGAATTATGTGTGTAATAATAATATATCGAAAGAGAGAAGGGCCGACTTCGTCTACAAGCAAATGAGGTCAGTAAGGTAAGTCAAGTCCCCGTTATATATATTATAATAACTTATTATTAAAAATTCCCAGTTATGGAAATACACGAATAAACAAATAACAAAAAAATAAACAAATATTCATGCTCGAAGCTCTGAAAATTTGCCATTTCAGCCTAGGGCTTTCCTCAATTTTAAAACTGCGAGCCGCGACTGCCCTGGTTGGTCTCTGATGTGCTGATAGACGTTGAAGACACGCTCCTGTAGCTTCTGAACGTCTTCAATGAGTGTCGCATACACTAAGGCCTTACGTGTCCCCATAATCAAAAGTTTATGGGATTAAGATCTGGGGAACGAGCAGGCCATGATACAGGACCTCCCCTACCAATCCATCGAAGATTAAATACTCGTGTTTGATGTCGTCTGACTATGTTATTTAAATGACCTAGTGCACCGACATGCATAATTCACATTTATTTTGTAGTCTTTGATGGTATGGCACTTCCTCCAGCAAGAAGGGTAATTGGTTTGCTAAGAAACGCCGATACTGAAACCAGTTAATCTGCGGGGTAGAATGTGTGGCTCTATTAACCTGTCATCAACATACTTATAAATGGCTTTTAAGGAACCCGAAGGTTCATTGCCGTCCTCACATAAGCCCGCCATAGGTCCCTATCCTGTGCAAGATTAATCCACTCCCTATCATCATATCCCATTTCCCTCAAATCCGTTTTAATATTATCCTCCCATCTACGTCTCGGCTTCCCCAAATGTCTTTTTCCCTCCGGACTCCCAACTAACACTCTATATGCATTTCTGGATTCGCCCATACGTGCTACATGCCCTGCTCATCTCAAACGTCTGAATTTAATGTTCCTAAATATGTCAGGTGAAGAATACAATGCGTGAAGTTCTGCATTGTGTAACTTTCTCCATTCTCCTGTAACTTCATCCTTCTTAGCCCCAAATATTTTCCTAAGAACTTTATTCTCAAACACCCTTAATCTCTGTTCCTCTCTCAAAGTGGAGTCCAAGTTTCACAACCATACAGAACAACCGGTAATATAACTGTTTTATAAATTCTAACTTTCAGATTTTTGGACAGCAGACTAGATGACAAAAGCTTCTCAACCGAATAATAACAGGTATTTTCCATATTTATTCTGCGTTTAATTTCCTCCCGAGTGTCATTGAATATTTGAATTTTTCCACCTCTTCGAAGGATAAATCTCCAATTTTTATAGTTCCATTTCGTACAATATTCTGGTCACGAGACATAATAATATACTTTGTCTTTTCGGGATTTACTTCCAAACCTATCTCTTTACTTGCTTCCAGTAAAATTCCCGTGTTTTCCCTAATCGTTTGTGGATTTTCTCCTAACATATTCACGTCATCCGCATAGACAAGAAGCCGATGTAACCCGTTCAATTCCAAACCCTGTCTGTTATCCTGAACTTTCCTAATGGCATATTCTAGAGCGAAGTTAAAAAGTTGTCACCAAGATATGAAATTTAAATTAGGTACCAGTACGTTTTTCGTAAAACTATTAATTTTAGGACTCATGTTTATTGGACTTTATTTTTATTGTTGTGATGTGTAGTACTACCCTTCAAAGTATTATACTTTTTTTAACACCTTGTATTTACTATTATGATAAATAATCTGATGTGAATGTAACACTGTCAGATTCTTCTGACGAAGAGAAGATAGTCTTGTAGAACGAATGGAGAATTACTGCATTCCAAAATTGGTATTGAACTAGAGAGCGAAAGGCATAAGAAATGTTGGCAGATCGAGAAAAAAATGGTTAGAGCGTTTCTAATTCAAGAGACAGAAACAGGCCTAATTCTTGAAGATGATGATGATGAATAATGTCTGTACTTGAAAAAGTCCTAAGATAATATACAATACCATACCACATAGGGCTGACTAAATTATTTTAGTACCGGTATGTATTTTATGTAGGCTATTGAAAGAAAGAGTGAGTTATTGCTGTAATTAATGGAGGACTAGATTAGTTACTGTCAATGGTTTGCAGTATTTCACATTGTTGGGTAATTTGCTATGTATGACTGTGCAGTTTAAACAAGTCTTAGATAATGTATGATTTTGCATTATAGAAAAAAGACGACGTATGTCAGATAATTTATATTATGTAATACTGCTAGAGGCGTACGCAAAAATTATGTATTTAGATTTGATTTTTTTAATCCATAATCGTTTTCCCTTTTCTAATTTTTCACTGTCAGAGTAACAAAATCTACATCGACATAAGGCATAGTCCTCTTTCCCCTCCTTCAATATATTCGTCATGCCAGTTTCATTCTTCATCCTTGGTGAGTTCCATGTTCCATTATTTGGTTAATTAAATTTATTTCAATATATTTTAATATTTCCATGTATTTTTCTGTTATGTAAAATGAAGTGTCTTACCTATCATATACTGTTGTGTAACTTTAATAATAACACAAGCATTTTTTATTATACAAAATGAAACAGAAGTTAAAATTTGTTAAAAATTGAATGACTGTGAAAATATTACGTTTCAAAGATTTTATAATGATATTCATGAATAGTCGCCCTCGGTAGCATAGTGGGTATAGTGCTGGCCTTCTATGCTCGAGGTTGCGGGTTCGATCCCGGCTGAGGTCGATGGCATTTAAGTGCGTTTAAATGCGACAGGCTCATGTCAGTAGATTTACTGGCATGTAAAAGAATTACTGCGGGACAAAATTCTGGACACCGGCGATGCTGATATAACCTCTACAGTTGCGAGCATTGTTAAATAAACCATAATTTAATTTAAATTTATTCATGAATGTAATATTAATAAATAGGCCTATACCGTAACATAATAATAATAATAATAATAATAATAATAATAATAATAATAATAATAATAATAATAATATTTAAAATAGCGATAATGTAAATTGTAAACAATTTTAATAATAATCCCCCCTTGACAAAATCCTGTGTACGCCACTGAATACTGTATCTGATTAAAGTTCTGATTTGATAAAATCCTGATTACGTTGAAGAAATAAGTGTATATTCCTCTTTATTTAAATTTAAGATAAGATTAATTATATGGTGATAGCGGTGAACGACTTGAGTATTGCTGTTGTGTAAAGCATTATAAGAATCGAAAGAAAACTTATTTCAGTAGAATTAGAGCTTATTTGCCGAAGGCCTAAGAGAATATTTAACTGTGAAGAGAATGTTTCCTTACGTCAGGTATTTAAATTATTGAGGAATTGCCTATACAATAATACACCGTGTTCTGTTCAAAGCTCCTATATTATATGATCCTAAAGCATTAAATATGTATTGTAAAAAAATGAAAGTACAGGAAATGCAAGAGCAACCCAAAAATTGTTGACACATTATTAAACACTAATAAACCTCTACATGTGCACCATTGGTAATACGAACAACGTCCAGTCTATATTCAGTTTCTTCCTACGCTCTCTCCAACATGTCCATTGATACAGAAATAATATCATGGATGCGGGCTCTTAAATCTTGGATGTTATTTACTGGAGTCACGAACACATGGTCTATCACGTACCCCAGGGAAAGAAGTCCAACGAAGTGAAGTCGGGTTAAAAAAAAATCATGGTTTATTTAACAATACTCGCAACTGCTGAGGTTATATGAGCGTGGCCGGTGTGCCGGAATTTTGTCCCACAGGAGTTCTTTTACATGCCATCGAACTGGGACAGGATCGAACCTGCAACCTCGAGCACAGAAGGCGAGTGCTATACTGACTATGCTATCCAGACTGACTTGAGTAAATGTAAAGCCTATTTTATCTTTATGAAAATGATATACCTGATTCAATTTCTCACATTTGAGAATAACTGAAATATCGACCTCAAAATTAGCCATTTTTTTCGATTATGCGAAAAATGTAGAGAATTTTTCTGTGACATCTGTTATAGTTAGGGATCTATATTTTATATGATCTTTATTTTACCTCTGTTCTACATATATATGTATATATATATATATATATATATATATATATATATATATATATATATATATATATATATGACAATTTTCGAAGGTTTTAGAAAGACCTGAGGTCAATATTTTAAGTTTTTTGTCCTATTTCGTGTGAAATGTCCCTTACACATTCACAGTATGACAGTACAACAGAATACCGGCTTGTGTAAATGTCCACCTGCCACTTTTCCTTTCTCCCACCTGTCAGCTAGCAAATGAATCACCCAGAGTTCGGCATGGGCTACAAGCGATGCATCACATCTAAAGTGATGTACATGTAATTGTTTCTTATTGCAGTAACCGAAGTAAGTTTTCATACGCTTACAATTAGTATGGATAGCTGATTTTTTATATTTGTCGATCTGTTGTACCATTTTGCTTAGAAATCCAGGCTTTACTCATAAGCTTTCATTTTTGCAATGGTTGTTGTAATTCCATCATTGGTCTTTCCCAATGGAAAAGGCAGTCAAAGCATGGTGCCGACTACACTACCTCATTAATAACTCACAACATGCATGGTATTCCTTGTGTTTATCCATTGATTTACAGGACCAAGAACAATATTTTAAATATAAGATGCTAAACAAGTAAATAAAATGTACTGGTATTACTACTGGAGCATGAATTTTAATTCGTGAGTCCTGAAATTACAATATCACGTATACATATTGGCCTCTTGCGCAGTGCGTTTGAAGCCCAATCTTGAATGTTCATGTAATGAGAATCTGGAAAAAATGGCATCCATTGCAGTCTGTATTTCTCTGTATTGGGCTCACTTGAATTTTATCCATATGTTAGATTTACGATGTGAATTGCAATGTAATTGCAAATGTAATTGATAGTTTTCTCTTTAAAGTTACGGTAATTCTGAATTTTGAATAGTGCCATATTTCTATGTAGATTGGTTCCATCCTACAGAGTCAGGCAAATTTAAGGTTTAGGGACATGTTTCATTTTGTGCACAACCATTCTTAGGTTAGGATGGACATCTAGGGAGGCCGTTATGCTATAATGTTTTTAGGAATACATATAGTTTTGACTATGGTATGGGAATTTGGCACATAACTTGATATTGGGTTAGATTTCTAGGTAGGCTATGCTTTATTATGGTAAGAGAGATGTTTGCTTAGGCCTATATATTGCATTGGTTACAAAATTAGCATTCAGTGTGGGTTTAAATTTTTAAACCAGGATAAGTTAACAGGTAGGCTAAGTTATTAGGCTTGGTTAGGTTATTAGATTAGATTATCAAGTCAGGTTAGTTTGTAGCCTAGATTAAGTAGGTTGGGGTAAATTAGATTTTCAATATCAAGTTAGGGTATAATATTTGAAAAACTTCTATTGCAATGCCTGAAACCACTGTTGTCTGAAATAGTACCGAATTTTCAACTTAGATTCCATGACCATCACTCAACAATAGAACAAGCATATTTAAAGTAAATAAAATAACACAAAATTTCGAATCATATTGCTACTGATTTGCTGCATTTCTTGATATAGACCCTACAACAAGCATTTGACAAAGTTTGGCATACTGGTCTTTTGTATAAAATAAAATTATTACTCTTTCATTCATATTATCTGTAGCTTAAATCATATTTAAGTGATTGCTATTTTCAAGTTAAGCTCAAAGGTGAACTTTCTTCTTTTCATTGCATCAAATCTGGAATCCCTCAAGGTAACATCCTGAATCCTGTTCTCTATGTACCGGTACTTTTATACATATGATCTACCAACAACTAATAACACAACAATTGCAATCTTTGCAGATGATACAGCTATTCTTGCCTAACATGAAAATCTTCACCTAGCTTCACAGCATCTTCAAGATCATTTAGATCTAATACAGCAATGGTTACACCAATGGCGTGTTATGGTAAACTGCATTAGGCTAAATCAAAACAAGTAATTGATTAACTAGTGGATTTACTCGTGTTAATTATGTAAGTCTGTGCGTCAAGTGTTAAAAGTAGTGTGCACAAGATTCAAAATGTATTAAATCAAAACATTTCACGTTCACTTTGCGCAAAAAGAAATGTCCCAAAGTCCAACTAAACAATATAGAACTTCCTCAAGCTATAACTGTAAAATACTTTAGCCTGAATTTAGATGGTCTTACCTGGCAAAATAACATAAAAACAAAGAGAATGGAAACTAAACTCAAGTTTAATAGACTATCTTGGCTGTTAAATAGGCACTCTCAACTATTCCTGTACAACAAAATTATTATTTATAAAACAGTAATTAGACCAGTATGGACATACATAATTTTGGGGTTCTGTCAGTAATTGCAACATAGACATTTTAAGAAGATTCGAAGCTAAATATCATTGCTGTATAGCCAATGCACCATGGTTCATGTTCAGTATTAACTTACACCATGTCCTGGGAATCCCCATCAAGGAAAAATCACTTTCTACAGTTGTCGATATCAGCAGTGACTCAACGTACATTCAAAATCCTCTGGCCATCAAACTACTGGACAACAGTGAAGCACTGTATCGTCTCAAGCGATATCACATTTTTGATTTGACATTTCGTTTTGTGAACAATAACTAAAGAGTTGTCTGACAACTCTTCTTTTTGTCCAATCTTGCAACAAATTTATGAATATTCCTTTGGGAACTGATTGTAAAGCAGCCATGATTAAAAATAAAGGTTAGGATATTGCTCTAGATGAAGCTACTGGGCTAAACTAGGTTACCGATACCTACTGCATAAGGTTATTCCTATAGTATGGTATGTTTTTGTCTAAATATAATGTATGTGTAACCTCTCATCTGAGTTGGGTCACCTCTGGTCTCTTGTAAGCATGTCAGTTGAAACCACAATTTTCACAGGTTTATTGAAACTCGAGACTTCAAAATTGCAATGTAGCTGGCAATGTAGGCAACTCCTTTAGCATTTGAAAATAACAATTGGGAATATGGTATCTGTATTTAAAAACGAGTAATTATTTCAATTTAAATAATAAACTTAACATAATAAGCCACTCTAAACAGTTTGGAATGAAGTTGTTGTTGTTTGCAGTGGTTGGAAATTTCGAGTTTCAGAAATAAATTATGTTAATTAGAGAAGTTTTCTGATATTGTATGAGAAATAAGTGAACTTGTTAATAGATTTTTTTGTTTAAGGTTTGAATGAACACTTTTGGAATAGAGGTCTTAATTTGTAGCTACTGTAAGTCAGTAATTTTCACATTTATTGTGATTGCCAGAATATGTCTGTAACTTATTACAATGAAATTTTCGTTCTCAAAAAAAAAAAGTTAAGAATAAATAAGAATAGAATCTTATGGATGGAAAACAGTAACTCAGTAAGTTCTTAATCTTAATTTTCACATTTATTGTGATTGCAAGAAAATGTTTGTAATGTGTTGTAATAGAGTTTTCGTCTGAAAGAAAAAGTTAAAAAGTATGAAGGAAAGAATCTTATGAGAATGGTAACGGTAGTTAAGGAGTCAAGGATCTTAGAAGGCTCTGTTAAGACAGAGATATTCATTAGTTTAGGTACTCGTATGAACAATTATAATAAGCATAGGTCATATCTTTATTGCCTGTAAACCAGTAAAGTATGTAGTTTATGTTGTAAATGAATAATCATGTAAGGTATGTGCCTCTTTATTTGGTCAACCAATATACTAATCATGTGAAACTAAGTTTGAGGTTAGAGAAATATCTGTCAGTTATCCTGGACTTAAGTTGTGTTTGCCAGTCTTAAACCAAATGAATGCGTTGAAGTCATATACATTATTATTATTCTTTTTTCAGACACTGTTACTTATTAACTAGACTGAAATCATTTTGATCTCTTATATAATGGTTAAGAAATCATTTTTTTACCTTATGCTATAGGTTCATATTCAATATACAATGGAGAAAGACATTTCAGCTGAACACATAACACAGCATTTTTATATTGTAAAATGCTTGAGATATGAACATATATAAGGAATAGGGGTTTTATTATTGGTTCACACCAATTGGTGGCAAATATCCACAGAATTTCAAGACACAACATAATACTTTGTTCACTTTTTTCTTAATATTTCACTACTGTACTGAATATACTTGTCTATAAATTCAGTACATGACTGTAATCAGTGCCATTGCTGTTTTGCTGGGACAACTTCACGTAACCTCACATAATTGTTTATGCAATAAAATATAAAATTTAATTTTCATGTCTTTTTTTGTCATAAATAAGTTATCACTTGAAATTAAAGAGATAATTACCAGTATATATTTTTAGAGAATAACAAATAATTGACAATATGAAACGTGAAACACAATTAATTTTACAATTCAGTAATTTGAAAAGAAATGAAAGAATTTTAAACTGTGTCACTAAAGTCTTAGAAATTTTTAACTGACAATATCTATTACATACTACGATTCTGGTCTGTATCTTATATTGGTACCAGTACCAATAATAACAATGGCTGCGTTCAGCCGGGACAGCGCTGAGGTAGATCTGAAATAGCGACAGCACTGAACGCCTTGTTGACCGACAGTGCTGAAATAGCGGACGTCATTTTTCGTAGCAAAATTTTTTTCGCTGCAAGCCTGCTGCCAGCCAGCGAAAGTGGAGGGGGTAGGCAACAACCAATGGTATCATATATTCCGGAGTAGACGGAACAATAGCAGCGTGTTTCTTTGTAAACACAGCGGACATTTTGCAATGGTCGTTCAGGACCTCACAGCTGCTGTAACTCAGCAAAAATGAATAGCTGAATTAGCGCTGTCCCAGCTGAATGCAGCCAATGTGTTTGTAGTGGTGTATTTCTAAACAAAAAAGTGTCCTGGCCCTGGAATTTCGATAGTGCCGGTAACAATTGTGTTCGTCATCATCATCATCATCATCAACATCATCATCATCATGACTATTTCCACATACTTTTGGAATGTCAGACAAAAATACATGTGTTCGAATCTAGATATAGAGGTTGTTAGATCTATGGAGTAGACCTCTCTTTGAAATTGTTCAAATATGAATAAAACATGACTTTTTATAAATGCAAAATTTGATGATAATATAAAAATCAAAAGTGCCCTGGTATCGTGTGGTCTCGAAAAATGGTACCTTGGCACTGTCAGGGCCTGCCAGGCCTGAAATATAATCTTTAGTGTTTGGCTTTAGTTTAGTTTCTATAGACTTAGACCCTGTTATGTACAGAATTTAAGAGTCCCTCCATTTTTTTATTGGTCGATCCAGGTGTTTCTTTACTTTCAGACAATTCGTCTCTCGCGATTTTAACTACAGTAGCGGTATTTTATGTTGTGTCTTACGTGATACGTGGTCATCACATTCTGTTCTTCTTTTAATGACCCAGTCATCTATTGCTTGGATGTTGCATTGTTCCCTAATGACACTGTTCTGTATCCTACCAACCAAAGTAATCCATCTAGGTAAGGGATGCCACAAAAGAATGAAGAATGTGTTTATATTTTAGTAAATATAATCATAATCTAGCTATAATCAGAATCAAACAGTAACTTATTTCTATGATTTATAATTAGACAGGTACTTTCTATCTGTGGATTTAAATTTTTCGTCTTGTTCCATACATCGTTCACATTCCCTTTGTTAATATTTACGCAAGTTGTCCATATTGTACCGGTAACATTAGTAAATTATAATTTTTAATCATTTAACTGGTAATTTATGAGTCTAATATGCTTAATAAGATTTTGTGATTATTTTACAGCACCATAGTTGTGTTTTTGTTTATTGTAAAAGGACAATGTTTCGTTGATTATAAATATATTTTGTATCTTGTAATTTTAATCGTTCTCTTACAGAAAGTGATTTTCTCACATATTTAATAAGATTCAAGATGGACATATTTAATGTTTGATTTGGAATGATGATAGTCTTTTATGTTACATGCATATGTAATGTTCACTTCTGGTGATCAGACTCTTCATATGTTACAAAATGTACATTTTAAATTAAAATCCTTTTTAATATATCGGTATACATTGGTCTTAAATAATGCTGAAACAATGCAGTACCGGTATGTAGAAATGGCAAAGAAATAAATAGTTCGACTTTATTTGTTTTCCATCTTGCAAAACATTTAATTAGATGTAAGCGAAGTTATTATTATTTTCTTCATTTCAGCGCAAAGAACACATAAATAATTTCGAGGGAAAAATTGTTCCGAAGTCGGGTATCGAACCCGGGACCTTTGGTTAAACGTACCAACGCTCTCCCAACTGAGCTACCCGGGAACTCTACCAGACACCGATCCAATTTTTCCCTCTATATCCACAGACCTCAAAGTGGGCTGACAACCGTCAAGCAACCAACATTGAGTGCACACTAACTTTGTGTGACTTAAATGGTGGTTTTCTGTTAACGAACAGTGACGTGTATTATGCAAATCAAGCTTTCAGGTATAACTCCCTGTAAAGTTGATTTGAATAATTTCGAGGGAAAGATTGTTCTGGAGCCGGGTATCGAACCCGGGACCTTTGGTTAAACGTACCAACGCTCTCCCAACTGAGCTACCCGGGAACTATACCAGACACCGAGTTAGTGTGCACTCAATGTTGGTTGCTTGACGGTTGTCAGCCCACTTTGAGGTCTGAGGATATAGAGGGAAAAATTGGATTGGTGTCTGGTAGAGTTCCCGGGTAGCTCAGTTGGGAGAGCGTTGGTACGTTTAACCAAAGGTCCTGGGTTCGATACCCGGTCCCGGAACAATTTTTCCCTCAACTTTACAGGGAGTTATACCTGAAAGCTTGATTTGCAAAGAACACCTGTATGTGATATTTAAGCTTATTTAAATTAACCTATTTTAAGTACCAGTTCGCAATTATAAGTTGAAATCTATACTAATAATAAATCTGTAGCCGAAATTTTTCTGGTAATTTTCGATTTTCCAAAAATAATTGGTCCTAACATATATAATTAACCACCCTGAAACCGAAAATCGCTTTTTTGAAATTTTTGTTTGTATGTCTGTCTGTCTGTATGTTTGTTACTTTTTCACGCGATAATGGCTGAACGGATTTCGATGAAAATTGGAATATAAATTAAGTTCGTTGTAACTTAGATTTTAGGCTATATGGCATTCAAAATACATTATTTAAAAGGGGGGTTATAAGGAGGTCTGAATTAAATAAATCGAAATATCTCGCTTATTATTGATTTTTGTGAAAAATGTTACATAACAAAAATTTCTTTAAAACTAATTTACGATAAGTTTTATTCCTTGAAAAATTTTGATAGGACTGATATTTAATGAGATAAATGAGTTTTAAAATTAAAACAACTGCCATCTAAGGCCGTGTAATGAATTAAAAAACAAATGACTTCGTCTATAAGGGCCCTTGGACAGCAACAATCGAAAGCTATGGAAGATAGCCTACAGATAATGTTTCTGTGTTTGTATGACGTAATATCGGAAGCTAAATTAACCGATTTGTATAATTAATTATTATTTCATCATTGGAAAGTGTAGTTTCTCCAGATGGACATAATGCTATAATGTTATTACAGTAACTTCTGATATAATATAATATAATACGGTATAATATAATATAATATAATATAATATAATATAATATAATATAATATAATATAATATAATATAATATAATATAATATAATATAATTTAAGTTATTTGAAGGGTTCAGAGCCATAGTGGGCCAAGTGCCATTTACTGAATATACGTAGAAAACAAGGGTTAAAAATAAGTTATTACCATAATTCAATGGAAACCTATAACAAGTAAAATAAAATATACACATTAAATCTAAATGATGTCAATCTTCATTAAGCTATGGTTGCATGTAATAAAAATTAAGAAACATGTTAAAGGAATTGTCATTGCACCAAATGAGTGTATCTGGACCAAAATGATCGCATTTTAATTATTTGGATACAATTTTAATTAAGCATCATATTAAACGATTTATCCTTCTATCAAACACGAATGTTCCCTGGATCAAATGTCCTATTTTAATTATGTAATTACTTTATTTTTATTTCTAATGGGTGCAGCGGAGCGCACGGGTACGGCTAGTAAATAATAAGATTTAATATCTTGTGCCCGATTCAAAAAATCCCTTGTGATGAAATGTAAAATACTGTAAATATTGATGGGAATGTTGTAGAGTTTGATTGTTCTATGAAAAACTCTTGTTACTTGATTTACAAGTAGTTTTCAATAAAATTATTGGAATTATTTATTAAAAGTATTCTCTGTTCATGTTTTATGTTTTTGACTTCTTTCTCTATGATGATAGTGTTTATAATCTGGTTTCTTTTCCCATTCGTCGCTATGGCACTGATTGTAGTGACAAATGGAATGGTATGCACATGTTAAAATTGCTTCTTTAACAAAAAATCTCAAATTATTATTTTAGAATTATGAAAAGTAATACTGTAATATGTTAAGATTCATATACTAATTACTGATACTGTAATAAATTAAATGACTTACAGCTACATTGTTTAATGTTTATCTATATCTATATAAGTACTCAATTACTAACAAAAGATTATGTTTCTTCTATAAATGCAAAGCACATTAATCTGAGAAACTTTGAATGCGAGAATTTACTAACCTAATTTTAAAGAAAAACTGTGAACAAGGTATTCTCATAGCATCATAGACCTTCGTCATACAGAACGGTATATACCGGTAATATTTTTAGAATGTATTAACATTTGAACCATCTGTACATAAAATGGCTTCTGATGTTTTTTTTTTTTCTTTAGCTCTTTGTAAAAAAAAAAGAATGGGATAAATTACTTAATGGCTTCTTGTTTTCCACCAATTAAGAACGAACGAATTATGTATGCATAGTTCTTATACGAAAATAAAGTTGTTTATCATAACACTGTACAAGGGAACAACTTCTTTCAAATTATCCTGTCCGATCAGCTGAAGAAAATGACAAGAAACTAATATTAAAATCTTTTCATACACAGATTTGTAGGAGAAAGACACTACTGACTTAATCATCCTATTGGTATTTGCTGTGCCATCACACCTTCAGGTCTATTACGATATTTCAATTTAAAATCCTCTACTTTATTCTAGTATCTTTTTTGCACATTAATATAAGCTAATTATGTTCCTAGATCATGTGCATGGTGTTCCATCATATTGTGTATACAATGGTGAAGCACAGTTGTGCGTCTCATGGTCAGACTTAACATATTTTTATTTTTTAACAAATCTTGGACTTTTATATTACATTTTGTAAAGCTTTGATATGTTACATTTGAAAGTATGGATCATTGTCCATACTGGATTAAATTTAAGGCAATAAGTTAAGAATTTGTAACATATTTTAGAAAACTGATTCTGTTTTATATGATTTACAATATGGTCATCCTACAGATTCATTCAAATGTGTTGTTAAAATATCTATGGTTTGCGGAACAGGTTGTTGGCTCAAAATTATAATAGTCATAGGTATGTTGATATTGTAACTAACAGCAACGTCGACATAAAATTTAAATAAAACTGTGACCTGTTAACTAAAAAGAATGGTAATTTAAAGTAAGTAGAACACCAGTTCAAAAACGTTTTGTTACATTTTTTTTTTCCCTCGCTGTTATTTATACTCATTTTAACATCTTTAGTCATATCGCGAGTTAATCTTTAGTTGAAATCCAAAGGCCTGTGTACTACTGTTGAGACTGATTCTATTGTTGTGAACTAAATGGCGACTGTATATGTATGACTGATTTGTTATGAATAAAATTTCGGTGATGAATGAGGCCGGTGATTGTCAGGGATGTTGTGGCCCGATTTTCCTGGCATTTGCCTTATGGTTGAGGGAAAACCCTGAAAAACCTCAACCAGGAAATTCAACCCGACCGGGAATCGAACCCGGGCCCTCTGCATAAGAGACCAGCATGCTGACCCCTACACCATAGAGGTGGTCTTTGCTACATTATATCTAGAGATGGTAGATTTTAGTAACTTAAAATTAAATATTTAGCACTTTAAAAATAACATTTAGGATTTCATAGCACTTTCAATGTTAGAATTTATCATTTTGTAGTAGTATTAGTTTATTCACCATACTGATTTTTAAAAGTCATAGCATTTTCGGATGGAACATTTTTATGGAAAGTTTGATGGTAGAAATTCAATATATCAATGTGTTAATAGGTACGTTTTTTAAATTTCCCACTTAAAATTCTTGAAAATAATAAATAAAGAAACACATAAAATTACAGTGAAATTGTGAACTTAACAAAACATGACAAAAGATATGATATTTTTTCCTGCTCCATTTTATTACTTAATCACAAATCTTAACCTTTGTTTAATAGTATACAAATTAAAAATGTCTAATGTTTTTTCCATTATCTGTTTTGTTTTGTGTTAATGTAATTGTAATTATTCTTGTTTTCTTTGAACGTTGTTAATTTGTTTTTTTGCTGTATGTATATGTATTTCTGATGGCTTTAATACATTTATTTAATAACAATCACTCGCAACCACATACAACTTGTTTGTGAGTGAATAGTAGACCTAAAACGATTTTTAGGCAGCCAATATTCTACCACCAGTATCATGCAGATTAGTGAAAAACTCAGGATAACAGTATAGGTAACATCAAAGATTCTATCAAGTAGATCATATTTCTGTGTTTTTCGTACTGTAAAAGCTAATATAGAGGGGTCACCAAACTATTTGAAAAATGTAAGCACCTGTATGTAGCGGGGCCTGCAGATAGATTCTGATTTTTTTACAAGACAAATTTTCTTTTTTTCATTTCATTTATTGTATTCCATAGATCTTATATTAGCATTGCAGCTTTAAGATGTGAAACAAGTCAAAATTTTACAATTTCTCATAAAATGTAACTTTGCTTTTATTTCGCAAAAACACGTACATTTCACATTTTGACAGTTTTAACGCGGATTAAAAAACTACATTAATATACTTAATATGCTTTTTTTAACATAAATTTACTTATTTTGACAGTATTTGGGCACATTTAACATTTTTCGTAATTGCGAAAATCTACCATCTCTAATATTAATTTGCAAGGGGAATGCTGTAATAATTCATTCCTTTAAGCACGAGTGTAGTTTGTTCATGATGTATTTATTTATCATAATCTCTACTAACAAGTTCCGTGAAACATGAAAACAGTATAATTAATATTTTTTCATTGGGGGGACTAAGGTCACCAAGAAATGCAGTACTGGACAATCATGTCATTCTGCCTGACGAACTTATCGAAAAACTAGGTTTACTTATATTATACGATCAATGATATTTCAGTTATGAAAATCTAAAAATAATTTGAACAACTTTTCAATGAGTCGGGAGAGCTTCATATAATTGCAAGGAACCATTTATGTGTAGCTGCTGCAGAATGAGTGTTGTCGAATGTTGCGCTGAAATGGAGAGAATTTTTGCGTTCTTAAAGCAAAATGTTACAATGAAAATATCCAGTAAAAATAACAAAGGCGATGTTTTTCATAACGAAAAAAGGAGAATCCATATTTACGAATAAAGTCATCAAAATACAGACATTGGAACTTTCGTACTAGTGTAACAAGGAAAATAGACGAAACATGGTTTTGATATTTATCTTAACAGCTTTTATTAATATTTAAATCACGAAGACACCCTCAGTGACAGTCTGCAAATCCCTAAACACTGACTTAAACTCTAATTTAATTTAATATATTCTAATCTATGAAAACTAGTGTATCTATAGAAAGATTGGAAATATCATATGTACTTTATGCACTATCTTTTCTCTTTCACTGTTTTGTTCAACCTTCGTTGATTCTTGCAGTGATGATGAACATGACCTAGTTTCACTGCCACTTCTATCACTTACAATTGGGTTTTAGAGAACCCGGAGGTTCATTGCTGCCTTCATATAAGCCCGCCATCGGTCCCTATTCTGGACAAGATTATTCCAGTCCCTAGTATTATATCCCACCTCCCTCAAATCCATTTTAATGTTATCCTCCCATCTATGTCTCGGTCTCTCTGAACTAACACTCTATATGCCCTGTCCATCTCAAATGTCTGGAGTTAATGTTCCTAATTATGTCAGGTGAAGAATACAATGCGTGCAGTTCTGCGTTGTGTAACTTTGTCTTATTCTCAAACACCCTTAACCTCTGTTCCTCTCTCAAAGTGAGGGTCCAAGTTTGACAACCATACAGAAGAACTGGTAATAGCATATAACTGTTTTATAAATTCTAACTTTCAGCTTCTTTGAGAACAGACTGGATGATAAAAGCTTCTCAACCGAATAATAACAGGCATTTCTCATATTTATTCTGCTTTTAATTTCCTCTCGAGTCTCATATATGTCTGTTACTGTTGCTCCAAGATATTTGAATTTTTCCACCTCTTCAAAGGATAAATTTCCAATTTTTATATTTCCATTTCGTAACCTACTATGTTCTGGTCATGAGACATAATTATATACTTTGTCTTTTCGGGATTTACTTCTAAACCTATCTCTTTACTATAACCCCATTTATCATTCTGTTCCGGTTCATTGCAGTTTTATTTTGGACAGTTTGTTTTTTGTTAAGAATTCATTCAATCAATACGTATCAATACATTGCAATCACTGATCACTTAAAAGCACATACCCAGGACGACGATCATCACAAGAAATTATCACTCAAACTACATGTTGTTAAGTGATAAGAGTTACTTTTAAATTTCGTAACAAATTTAATTGTTTATGAAAAAATGTTGAACATTAATAATAATTTGTTAACTGATATTAGGCATAGGCAAAGATACAATTGAATACATTGTTAATTGAACTGTTATTTCCGTATTATTATTTCCGCTTGATAATATGATGAACATTACTGTTCAATTGCAATGATTTGGAATGACTATTTTTGGCTTTCTATTTCCAGTTTATCTTTGAGACAAATTAATAATGTTTTCTTTTAAATGGGGAATCTCCCTTCGAAATACTTGGAGGGGGCCCCTGGCTTTAGAAGTTGAAGAGACAGAAGATGCCTTGCTTTCCCCCACAAAGTCGCCCCTACGGTGGCTGTTGAGTAATGATTAGTACATCTGACCGTGAAACGAGCGGGTCCAGGTTCAAATTCCTGTTGGAACAAGTTACTTGTTTGGAGTTTTTTCCGGAGTTTTTTCAACCAATTGAAGCATAATTGCTGGGTAACTTTCGGCGTTGGACCACTGACATATTTCATCATCATCATCATCATCATCATCATCATCATCCATACCATAGCCTGGGTTAAGTTCACAGTGCAATGTGCTGTACTTGTACAAGAGCATAGGTGTTTGGTTATCCAATAATTCACAGAATAGGAGTGGTAAGCACAATAAGCCTCAGGCTGCAGTGTAAGCCTTCGGGTTCCTCCTTGTTACAAGAGAAAAAAATGGTGGCAGATATTAAATTGAAATGTTAATTATCTTATCCAGCTCCCTGTCTTCTTTACACATTGTGTCTATAGAAACCTATGTACCGTAAATTTAATAAAATAATAAACCTGTAATCAGTATTTAGTGAACATCTGAAAATGATTATGGCCATGTTAATGTTTTGATTTGAAATTTGTAAATGATTTTATGAGACAACTGCCAGAATTTTGTACCGATTTTCAGTATCGCAAATAATAAAAACAGTGGTTAATAAACAATAAAAGTAACTTATTATATAGCGTACATATTAAACAATGCAGTGAATAATGATAAAGTGTTATTACAAGTATTTATATAAACTTGAAACTTTACTATCAGATGACGGGCAAATAGTTCGTTTAGAATTCTTATGTTGCTGTAGTAAAAACTGCTTCAAAGATCAAGACATAATTATGCAAATAGGGAGATAATTTTGGAACGTGATGGATTGAAGAACTTCCTGCAAAAAAAAGGCTGGCTCCACTTTTTGGTGAAATTAATGTTTCGCTTGTTTCATACATTAAAAATAATGACCGAACTTTTAGTGCAAAAACAGTGTGATTCCGAGCATTTGGTAGTAAGTTACAATGGTATTGGAGCTGAGCTTCCAATCATTTCGTTGTAAAAAGGAGACAGTTCCTGGAGCTATATACAGAGTCAACTGTAAGTAGTGTTATTAACTTCAGAGGGTTGTTCTTTGAGATATTTCAAACAAAAAATATTTAATACAATTTTGTTACTTCTTGCTTCCTTTTTGAGATAAAAATTGTTTTATATAAAACATATCATAGAATATTTTGTGAAAGCCGTTGATTTAATTCCCAATATGCTCGGTCATTTTAAGAGAGCAGTGTATTATGATAATAAATTATTCAAAGAATTTTACTTTTGTCTAATCCGACCAAATATAACATTGGAAACTTTCTTTGCAGAATGAAAAGTTACATTTGTTCAGATCAAATTTCTGCACATTTAAAGTAAAATTCTTTCAATAATTTATTATCACAATACACTGCTCTCTTAAAATGACTGAGCAATTGGGGATTCAATCAATGGCTTTCCCAAAACACGCTATGAAATGTTTCATATAAAAGGAAGCAAAAACGAGCACAATTGTATTAAACTTTTTTGTTTGAAATATCTCAAAGAAGAACTCCCTGAAATTAATAACATTACTTATGGTTCAACCTGTATATATATATATATATATATATATATATATATATATATATATATACAGGATGTTTCAAAAACACGGGGCATAATTTCAGGTATGTATTTCCCACATGTAGGCAATCAAAATAGTTCATTACAACATGTGTCCGGAAATGCTTCATTTCCGAGTTATGGCCTTCACAACATTGAAATTCACCAGAATGTTTTTCTTTCTGCAGGTCGTTGTCATTACTGAAGATGTTCAAAATGTCCACCTCCTGCTTGAATAAGGCAGGAAAGTTCGGATTTACACCACACTGCTGCAAGAACCACTGACAAAACCTAACTCGTGCAGGGTAATCTGCTGGTGACAGGGTCTGTACCGGTACACGTTGCAAATGATAAGGATACAATTGATACTCTTTCAACAGTCTCCAGACAGTCGTATGAGGAACATTGACTTGCAACGCTACCCTTCGTGTGCTGATAGAAGGAGTCATGTTCACAGCTTCCAGAATCTCCTCCTGTACTTCTGGAGTTGTAGATCTTGGTCGTCCCCTTCCCAAATCAGGAGAGTTAAATTTTCCATACTCGCACAGACGGTAATGGAGACGTACAAACGTCTTCCGATCTGGACATTGTCGCTGTGGGTACCTTTCCTGGTACAAACGACGAGCCAGCGCAGCATTGCCGTCCGCCTTACCGTATGTACATGAAGTGTATCTCTGCCAGCTCTTAATTTGAATACATGTCGCACAGTCTAACGCCTACACAACACAGAATGTAACCTTCGCCTCGGAATGAACTGTCAGAGTGCCCTCTTAATGTCTCTTTGACGGCAACGACCTGCGCAAAGAAAAACGTTCCGATGAATGTCAATGTTGTGAAGGCCATAACTCGGAAATAAAGCATTTCCGGACACATGTTGTAATGAACTATTTTGATTGTCTACATGTGGGAAATACATACCTGAAATTATGCCCCGTATTTTTGAAACACCCTGTATATGCTATGTCTTGTGTTGTAGTTTATGATATTGACACGATAAATGTGTCTTCAGTGCAAAAGTGGCTAATTATATGTACCAGTATCCAATTTTATTACAAACTGGGGATAGTTCCATTATTTGTTTATACATCTTGATTACACAAATTTTAACACTATATCACTTCGGAATATGCAGTTTATATTTTAACCACCCCTCCCCCAAATTGCTGATTATAATAAATGATTGAGTGATAAAATGAAACTTCTAGGTACCTAGGAGTTACTCTGAAAAAGGAAAGAAGGTCAGTTAAAATTTGAATTTTTTAGAATGTTTTTTGTAGTTTTCCAGAACTTTGTAAAAGTGGAGCTACCTTGTTTTTCCTTCAATAATTATAGAGTGGTCATGTTGTTATCTGGCCATTTGAAATGCGTCTATTTCTATTTTGTAATAACTGTATAATGTCTGAATAACTGAACTAAATATTCTAACTTACACATTTTTCTTTCACTCTACGTTTTGTACATAAAAATATGTTAACGAAATTTTATTTTTTGGCGGAAATTGATAGCTGTATGTTTGCATTCTTTGGAGACTTTTTATCAGTGGCGGCCGGTGAGACATTTTGGTGATGGTGCCAAAAATGAAAAAAACTTGTACGCAAATTACACTAGTGAAATTAATAATCGCAGTTCACGTTTGCATTATATTAAATAAAACACATTAATTAAACCAGCTATTTTACGAGGTGTACAGTTAATAATGTATCTAATAACAGTTACAATAACATTTCCGAAACTAATAACGAAATTTACAGATACAGTTAATCAAAACTTCCACAGTATTGTTAGTCAAATACAAATAACTTTTATAACTAGTAAAATTACTAGCAAAAACACACGAGATAAACAATGGCATAAATAATAAACAAACACGTTTGCACTTTATTTAACAGGCTTATGAATCCAAGGCAGCGGCCTGAATAACACCTGTTCATGTCCTGCACAGATCTCATGTATCGTTAACAGAAGCATCAATACTATAGCAACAGTGTAGAGATATTTAGTTGCCGCAAAATAAAAGAAATATTACACAACATTAACAAACAGTTTTACATAATATGAAAAAATATTTATCTTTCTAAAAAGAACCATGCCTATCTCTGCGTTCAATATAGTTAAATGGATAATAATTTACACATTCAAATCCAAGTTATGTGCATTAGTTTTGAATTGGCAACATTACATTAACATTTGGCGCGCGGAACTCTAACTCATAGACAAATAACGTCTCCAACAACCCTGCCATCTAGCGAAATTTCTGCATTACTGTGCTCTAGGGGGCGGAATATTAACTACTGAGTCAAACTGAATTCGGCTCAAAGTCTGCCATAAGAAACGCATATAAACTAGAAGCAGTAGCCTTTTGTACAGTGTTATATGGACGCAGGTAGTGCCTCACCGAAGTGGCTCCAACGTTCGGAAAAACGCTGCAAGAGTGCGTCCGGGTATGTGCGCGCGCTCGTTCAAATGAAATACGAATAAAATGTATAAACTATTACAACTGCTTTGTAGGATATTATTTTTGTTTCTTTCATTGGTGGTGCCACGGCACACTGGCACTACCCCAAAAGCCGCCCCTGCTTTTTATTATAATATAGTACACATGTAAGATTATCTCTCCTAGACTAAAGCTTCCTAATGATGAAGAATGTTGTTGGTGAAGACAACTAAAGCAAATGTTTCTGAAGGAAAACTTAAAATGAAATCGATAACATAATTGGCATCTGGTGTTGAGAGAGCGGATATTTATATTTATAATTTAAAAATCTCAAAGATGTGATAAAGAAACTTTACACACAAAGAGTATAACTTGAAAAACCGTCCGTGATTAAAGGCTCATTCACAATGAAAATTAAACATAACGTAAACATTAACATAAGCACATAAACATATGCCACAAACTTAAGTAGCCAAGGGCCATTCACAATGAAAATTAAACATAACGTAAACATAACACGTGTGTGGAAACAAACATACCGAATCAACAAAATTACAGAATCTATTACATAAAAATAGAGAATTGCACAATGACTGACGATGTAGCTATTCAATTTATATATCTAATAACTACAATGGCATCAGTATATGGCTTTCAATACTTGAAATAAAAAAAACGGAGATGTAAAATAATCAACTTTTCGTCATATGATTCCATGTTGCGCGCCTAGCTATCATCACGGCCAATAGATCAAAATATTGCCTGTAGGCAAAGCCCATGAGATGTTAAACAAAAAGTGAAAACACGCTTTCCGCTTGTGTACTGTTTCCAAATCGCATAAACATAAGCATGAAAGCGCTATACTGGAGAATTAGCACGGCCACTTTGAACCGTGCCGTTACGTTTACCACCAAATTTAAGTAAATACACAATGTCACCAACATAAGAACATGACGTTGGTGTGTGGCGTAGTTGGCGGGAGAAATTTTTTCTCTCTCTGTCTACCTCCTTCGTTCTGAACATTATTGAGAGATAGCACCATTGTTAGCGACAATGTGTATTTGCGTAAATATTGCGAGTAAATTATGACGAGTGCCTTAGATGAGAGGCTCGGGACAGAAACAGTTTTGCTGTAGCGCATGCGCGGACCTCTCATGCAGTGGGAGCGTGATCCTTACTTGAATTTATTTTTGCGTGTACTTGCAGATTAAATGATTGAGATCCCTTCTTGCTCCGGTTACAGGCCTTGCATTTACGAAGGTTATGTTATGTTAGCTTAGATTAGGTTAGGTTAGATTAGATTAGCTTTGGTTAGGTTAGATTAGCTTTGGTTAGGTTAGATTAGTTTTGGTTAGGTTAGCTTAGCTTTGGTTAGGTTAGCTTTGGTTAGGTTAGGTTAGCTTGATTTGATTTGTCCATGTAGTAGTTAAAATTATATAATATGACAGTTTTTGATTCGTAATATTGTTAAAAAATAATAGGCCTATAATGAAAGCGGTGAATAATTTCATGGTCCTTAAATTTTTTTCGTAAAAGGCTAGGTATTTTTCGATAGGCCAGAAATAAAACAGCAACGCCGTCATAATTACGTACTTTACGCTTTGGCGAACATTAACCGGAAATTTACTTTCCGTCATTTTAATTGTATTCCGTGAAACACACCTTTTTTCCTGTTAATTTCCTTGTGATAACGTAGTTTATTATCTTATTACATCTTCATTTTCTTTTAATGCATTCAAAAAACCGCCGTTGTACTACATAAAACCTTGAACTAGACTAATGGAGTGAATTATTTAAGAATATAGTCGCGAATTTGACTACCACCATTTCGATTATATTTTGTTTGATACGGCTCGGTACGGCCCGGTGACTAGTGGCCAGCGAGTAGAGTCGACTATCGATATTGGTCTGCCGTGCGTATTATCCAGTTGTTCCCATGAAAGTTTGGAGTTTGCAAACTTTCATGTTAATGTCTTATGATTAAGATTAAGTTCGTGCTTATGTAATTCATTGTGAATGCTTTCATTAAATAACATGGACACAAGGTTTTATGCTTACGTTATGTTTATGTTTAATTTTCATTGTGAATGGGCCTTAACACTTGCAACTCTCTACTGATTCAAGGCGTATATTACGAATAGAATTTGAACATAGAGATACATTGACACGAATTTCTTATCCATATGTGTATGTACGGTTGGTTTTGATTTGCATTGTGACTTGGTGTTCATGAGTTACAGAATCACTTTTTCATTCTATCTCACTTTTTCTGATCACAGCCATAAATTACTTCAGATTGTTTTAGTAATTTCATATCAATCCCTGAAGAAACAGAGAATTGTAGTAAGGCAGTAGTGGATAGTGGTTATTAGCAGCATTCATTTGAAATTTTATATGTGTTCATAAGAGTGACTCCTAACTAGACATTTATCACTTGTAACTGGTCCTTTTACAATTATTGACGATTTGTGGCACTGTTTTTAATTTCCCAACAGAGAATAGGCACAAGATTGATTATTGGTCAGTGGCTTCCAGAGTAAGTTCAAGTATTATGATCGATTTTATATCACAAATTAATAATTACAATTACTAGTGGTCTAGTAGGCAAATATGCTCGCAGCTTTTACATACTCAATTTTTCCAATGAAAGTGGTAATTGTCAAATTTATGCTTATTGAAAAGCAGAGAGTTTTCATCTTTTCAGACATCTGTTTTTCAGAATACATCTTGCTATCTTAAAAAAAATATATATATATAAATATTTAACGAGTTTATTTAAATTACAGGTATTTTAAAAATCTAAAAGAGACTGAGATTATTTAAAGTGCTAGTAAAGGTTTGGTGCCGTTATTTGTTCTAGTGGTTGCCTTCATCCTTTCTACCCAGCATATTAAGATCCAGTCTCACAGAGCAAGAAGCACAACTGTATCAAATTCAGTGTAGTGTGTGCCGGAAAAATTCCAAAGTACAAATTACTGAAGTGTATGCTGAAAAGTGAGGGGGGAATTGACTCAAGAACAAATGCCAAATCTTTGTTAGCACTGTAAATATCATCACTATACTAAGATTTACGTTTCAGAATGTAAATATTTACTTTTTTTTTAAATATATTTTCATTTTGTGCACAAATTCCTTTCAAACAAGCATTATTGTGCACTGTTGCAGCAAGTAACCACAAGAGATAAAAAAAAAGTTCCATTTCGTTCCTGGCAACTAGAATTATATTTCAGGTATTCTCCATATCTCAAAATTAAAAAAAGAACAACACCCATTTTTGAAAGATTTATTCTTTAATATTTTTATATATTCAGCTCTTTACCATGACAAAATTCCCAGAATACATTGAGAATGTTTATTTTCAGAGTCTTTGCAAGCAATGAATGTGTTTAGGTTATGTGTGTTTAACTGAGGATTAACATTTAAATAAGGGTTAATTATTTGTATTCCAACTTTGGTTATATTTTCATTGTTTTTGTATTTCAATTCTAATACTAAATTTTATTTTCTTAAAAAGAAGTTGGATCATCAACAATATTATAACTCTAGTGTACGTAGTAGAAACGATAAAAGAATAAAGAGTGTTTGTAAGATAGTCCATGGAACTTACATAATATATACCGTTCTGTCTGGCCAATGTCGTGCCATGACAAATGCAATACATGTAACTGTTAAGCGTAATACAGTGTATAGACATATACAGCTCAGTTTACCGAGAAACATGAGTATAGGTAAAAAAGTACAGTGTAATATATACAATGCCTGTTAGTCACAAATGGCATGAAACAATTATTATGGATAACATTTATTGTGAGAAAAATATAGCCTACATATTTGCCATTCTCTTGCTAATTTTTTCTAACGTAATACTGTAGTACTTGATAATATCAAGTTGCATTAGTTAGTCTTTTTTTAAATATTAAATCTTCTTTCACATGATCTCTAACAGTTCTATGTGAAATGTGTAACATTACATATCAATTTAAAATCCTTCCATACTCTAAAATCATAACAGCAGGTAACCAAATACCACAAACTTGAAACTTATTACAAATATTTCCTGAACTATACCTGCCATTACTAATAAAGGAGGCAAGTTCAAATGGCATTTCCCATTGCCATTACCAATCAACGTCTCACAGTGCAGTGACTGGGTTATTTGTGCTTGCGAACCTACATGTGTCACTAGCTTCCAAAATATACTACAATCTACATCAGAGATGCACAACTGAAACTGGAATGAGACTGACAACGGATATGAAACTTCTGTAAACGAATTGTGTAAAACATGTTGTTGGTATGTGGAGGGTCAGTGGAAGGTGAAGTGGGGTTTAACTTTGTATATCACTCTGTTACGATTAGATTTATAAAATATTTTAGTGATATTATTTATTATCGTGTTAATTGAGACACAAAGAGAGAAAATTAATTAATATTTGAAATAAAGTACATAAAGTTATTCCTTCTGTGCACAGCAGAACTTATTTGTCCTTATAAGTCATGACGATTCAGTCACTAACATTTAAACGTAACTGGTTGACGAATTAGTTCACTTGTTTGCACTCAAAATGTAATTTTCACTTTAATCTGAGTACCTATCAGTAACACAATTTATAATAAAATATATTTTCCAGTTCTGGTCTTTGATCTTGAGCAAGAAATCTTGTTGTATCTATTCAGTGATTGAAATTTTTGTTTAAATTTCAATTGAAAGAGATTATTATAAAGCACAAAGATTCACATGTGAGAAAAATTTAAAATAAATTTGTCAAAATTAGTATTCAAAATTAGAACTAGCAGTCCATACTGATTTCAAGAGAAAGTACGATACCATCATAATTTTGGTCTTCTTGCAGGCACCTGTACAAGAGTTTAATTTCATTGTCCATTGTCTGTGTGTGCTGAAACCTGTAAATTTTCCTTTGTTGCACTATTGTACTTATGCCGTAGATATTTAACATTTAATATGTTTGGGAGCTTTTCTTTTGTCCTGCAATATGTATCCATGTATGTATGTCTTAAAAATGTCATCTGTGGGTTTTATTCTCATTTCGTTTGTTACATATACTATTCAGTTCTCACAAGTATATTATGTTGACGTATGTGTGAGTGTGTGTATCTAATGCCTACCCACTTCACTTGCATGATTCGGGTTCCTCATATTGTGGATAGATGGCAGGACTGTGACCTATTTTCAAGTTACATATCACTTCAGCGGAAGAAAGATTATTGTCGTATGAAGTTATTGGGTATCTTTTCGGCATTGATTTTTTTAATGTTCTTATTAGTTCCACATTATCATATTGAATTTTTCGTTTGAGTAAATTAAATATATGTACTTAATTTGGCCTCAATTAAACAGATTATTTAATGAATAAATATTGCTTTAGACTGTTAATAAGGGGCTAGCTATCTTTCATTTTAATTTTCCTTTTTTCAGTAATTTTATTTAATGATATTTTGAGGTTTTTAGGAATACAGCCTATTCACCAGAACAAGATATATGCTACAAACTTAACAATACTCAGTTAATTACTGATTGTGCAAATAAAAAATTTATATTCAAGAGAAAAGAAATCATATTATTTTCTCCCATGACTAATAAGAAAGCCTTGCCCAAATATGTTACGAATAAAATTGTCTAGTAATTATACAATACATATAATACAAAAATCCGTTTCAAGTGTAGCCTATCTTGTTCAGAGTACGGTATTGATTTCTCACGAAACAATAAAAGTAAGGTATTATTGAATTTTGGCTTCTTACCTATCACTGAGCACGGATATACCAAGCAAGTAAAATGTATATAGCTTTCCTGTTTTAAAATTTAATGAAGAAGCTCTATATACAAAAATTATGGGGGGGGGGAATATATATATATATATATATATATATATATATATATATTTAAAAAACTATGTTTTCCATTATGAAGGATTTGCCAAGAAGTTTTGCCTCTTTTTAAAGATACCATGCACCACTCATTTTTACATTTTTGGATTCTACAAGTCTCAGAATGTATAACTTAATATATTATTTTCACTATTTATAAACTCATTATTTATTAAAAGTTTCCTCAAATTTATGATACAAATGTATGTGTACATATTATCAAAGAGAAATACCGTACTTCAGTATATCAATTATTTATCACTATGAAGAATAAGAGAGAGAAACTTAGCTTAATTCATAGCCCCCCTTTATTCTTCATAGTGATAAATTGATGTACCAGTACTGAAATATTTTTTTGTTACTTACACATACAATGAGATCATAAAACTAGTCAACTTTTAAAAAATGATAAGTTTATAAACGGTAAAAAATGATTTCGTACGTTTTGAGATCTGAAGAACCCAAAAATGGAAAAATAAGTAAGGAATATAGTGCCATTGAAACTACTTGGTACACTTTTTATAAATGTAAAACATAGTTTTTGAAAAAATGTTCAGAATATTCCTTTTTTCAATCCCCACAATTTTTGTATTTAGTTTTTCTTCATAAATTTAAAAGTAAGAAAACTACAAGCAGTGTTCCATAGTTTTTACTTATGTAATATACTATGATTTTTAAAATAGAACGATCTTTTGTTCTACGTAAAATATTTGTTATAAATGACATGAAAAGATATGTTTTGGAAGACTCTTAGTAAGTTAAAAACGAATCTGAAACAGTTCACCAGTTAAATGTCTGAACACTTGCCTTTGCATAGTATGACAATGGCGATGACAGTGATGATTATGATGATGGCGATGCTGCTGATGATGACTGTTGTAGTAATGATTTGATTATGATGATGATGATGATAATTAGGGGGCTGATGTTGATGCCCTAAAAATCTACTTAAAATGATCATTAAAAATGCCCTTAAACTAATGGAAAAATGACATAAAATTAAAAGAAAATGACATTTAAATATTATTCACCGTACTCGGACCACAACTGCTTAAAAATTAGTCCCCTTGTTTTAATGACTGTCCTGAAATCTCGGAGAGAGGAGGCAACTTTCTGGAATTTAGCTAAGATAAAGGAAAAGTACATGCAACAAAATGAAGGTTTAAAGGAAAAACTATAGATTTTAATGAGGGTTTACAATGTGTTTCAATCAGGGTTGGTCAGTGAAAGCCCTCACTTAAACTAAGCTGTTATCAAGCATTTTATATTACTTCCGTTGTGTGAAGTGAAGTCTTCAGTGGAATGAGGGATGGACTTTAGAGTCTGTTCCAAACTATAAAACTCAAACTTCACTGTTATTCACTTATTCAGTAGGTAATTACTACTGACCTATTTGCTTAGATAATGATTTAACAGATCTATCGGTAAAGAAGAAAGTAAAATGCATCCCAAATGATCTAAAGGTTCTTCAAAGTATTAAAAATGACCAAAAAATGCCGAAAAAAGATAAAAATTACTTATTAGTTCAAAAATGTCAAAAAATGCAATATAAGAAATTATTTTTTTACGTTGGTATTAACACAGAAAGGATTTCTATATTAATAGGCATTGTCCTAATGTGAAAAATAAGAACATGATTTTCATCAACATCCACCCTCTAATAATAATAATAATAATAATAATAATCACTGATGGTCGTGTTGATATACAAACAGGTTGAAAAACATACAAAAAAAACTCCATTTCAAAAAGCACATTGGTTAGTAAAAATTTTAACGTAGCTGTAGAGAAATAGAAATTCTCACAGACGTTTCTTAGCTATGATACTGTCACATGAACTAATATTTAGAAGTTCCATTTTCTTATTTTTATTTTAAGGTACGTTACACTTGAGAGATACAAGACAGTCGTATGACATTGTGATTTCACAAGTGCCGGTACTTGTTTTCATCAAGTGAGCGACATTTTGGTAAGATGCGTTGTTAGTGTTAGTCAAGATTTGGGCCCATTATGTTATACTCAGAAGGTATTATAGATGACTAGTAATTTTTTCTCTCATAGGGAAATATAAGAAAATACCGGTATTGACAATATAACCATTAAAATGACATTCTTAGCATACTTTCATTCTGGAAGAGAATATGGATTAATATCCTGAGGCTAAAGATATTTTTGTTTTACAAAAGAAAGGCCTAAGAATAATGACAGATGTACATAAAAGGACATTCTGTAAAAAGACTTTCCAAAATTTATAAATCTTGATCTTACTTTGTGCTACATTCTTTCCCTGATGATGTTTTATATTAAAAATGAAGATACTTTTAGTAGTAATCAAAACTTTGATGATTTTAATATAAGATACAGATTGTTTTTATTGTTAAAGAAGACTAATGCCAAATTGTATGTTGCTTCATTAGAAACTTATGTGGCCCATGCATTACATATTGTGCATCTCTGATCTACTCATACTGTTGGAATTACCCTATCATATAACGTGATGAAAGGAAATATTTTAAATAAGAAAAATACGTATGATACAATTATCAGAATCATGTTTACTTTTTATGTATTATATATTAACAGCAAATAGATATCCTGTAATTCATATCATAAAAGTACAATCTCTGAAGAAATTTGTATTGAAGATCTAAATAAGAAAATACTGTACAATCATAATAATAAGTATAGTTAAGACAATATATTATACTGAATACAAAATCCTGTTCTTAACAATTTTGTGCAAACAATTTTTTTCAAGTCTTAAATCACTATGCCTCAATTAAGAGTTTGAACTTGTTAGGCATTCCACTCCCTGTTTAGCTGAAGACAATAGGGGAACAGAGGTACAAATAGGGCATAGTGACAGCTTAATGTACAGTTGCCCAAAACATCTTTGCATAATTATATTATTTATTTAGTTTAAGAGACTGTAGGCCCAATATTCTACACTTAGAATGTATTACAAATGACTGGTATTTTTTTTCTCTTAGGGAAATGTAAAAGATTGGTACCAGTAGTTAAATTTTTTAACTTCTTTATCACACAACTTCACCACTTAATTCTTTCCTTTACTAACAAGATAACAATATTTTAATTACCTCATTTTGTTACTTTATAATTATTATATACTAACTTGGTACATTTTCTAGTTATTATGACAATATTAACAATTCAACTTACATCCTATTTCATTAATAAAATTATTTCATATTGATGCAAAATGTTCTTCCTTTCTAAATTTATTTGCTGTCATGGTACTGTGAAACAGTGTAGTAGAAACTTAATTTCGTATTACTGAATATGTACTTGATTCTGTCTGTATAAGATTTATGTTATAAAGAGAAGGTTAAATTTTACAAAAGCTAAAGGAGAACTTTTAATACTAAATCCAGACTCTAATAACTGCGATAAATAGATACTTAGAACTTCATGATGTGTAGGTACTTCAGCTGACAGAAGTATAACATAATTTTTGTTTATCAGCAACTTTACAAGTAGAGCCCAGATATATATGCAAAATTGGTATTATATATTGATTGCTGAAATGATATTCTTTAAATAAGAATAATTCAAGAATAATTTAAAGAGTTGTGTAATAAAGTGAAAATTAAAATTAAGGTGACATTCAACATTTAATTTTTTAAGGTGGCATGTATTTATCTAGCCTGACGAGTTTACTTCCTTGGTTTGAATTGTAAATTATTTAAAAATAGCGTGTAAGAGGGCCTTAGACTAGAAATGTTTAGTTTAAATGTAGTTCTGTTTATAAGTATGCATAAGAATGCAATTATTTGACTTATTTGAACTATTGTATCAGTGAAGCGAGGTGAGTCAGTGAAGTTATGGTTTTACAGTGCAGTGAACAGTTCCGATCAGTGATAATTTATAGCGTCAATGAAATGTGTTCTATAGTGTCAGTGAAATGTGTTACAGAGTGTCAGTGAAATGTGTGCTAAAGTGTCAGTGAAATGCGTCATAGTGCCACTACAGGGAATGAGATGAGAGTAAAGTGAAAGACTATTGAAAATTATGTAGGACCTATGCATAATTATGTAGGTTGTGTTGTAAAATTAGGTGTTTTATTTTATGTTTTATTATTATTGTGTTAAATTGTATTGTGTATTCTTATTGTATTGTGTATAAAATTGTATATGTGTTGTAAATTTTATTATGTATTGTAAATTTTATTGGGTATTGCTTATCATTTTAACTGTGTATTGTTAATATTGTATATACCACTGCCACCGGGTGCTTGCCCACTTGCAGTGTAAATAAATACATACATACATACAAATAATGGATTAAATGGCGATCTTACTCGTGTTAATTATATAAGCATGTGCGGCTTACAGCTGTTTCGGTGCAATTCGACACCATCCTCAGAGCCTACTAGATCTCGGCGCTATCTCAACTTTGCTGCCTGTTGTGTGGGTGCGTTCGTGTAATGAAGAGTTATGTCAAATAGTGTGTGTGTTCTGAAATTGATCTATGTGTTGAGAATTTGACTGGGGTGTGTTTTAGTGTGTCCCCAATCAAATTCTCAACACACAGATCAATTTCAGAACACTCACATATTTGACACAACTCTTCATTACACGAACGCACCCACACAACAGGCAGCGAAGTTGAGATAGTGCCGAGATCTAGTAGGCTCTGAGGATGGTGTCAAATAGCACCGAAACAGCGGTAAGCTGTACATGGTTACATAATTAACACGAGTAAGATCGCCATTTAATCACTTATTTATATTCAAGTGTTAAAAGTAGTGTACGAAAGATTCAACATGGATGATATTCTTTAAAAAGATTATACCATAGTCGACATTCTAAATTTAATTTTTTTACTCGATTATTTAACGACGCTATCAACTACTAGGTTATTTAGCATCGATGGGTTTGGTGATAGCCAGATGGTATTTGGAGAGATGAGGCCGAGGATTCGCCATAGATTATCTGAAATTCGCCTTGCTGTTAGGAAAAGCGTCGAAAAAAATCCAACCAGGTAATCAGCCCAAGCGGGGATCGAACATGCGCCCGAGCAACTCCGGATCAGCAGACAAATGCCTTAGCCAATTGAGCTACGCTGGTGGCTTTCTACATTTAATAAATTATTGTGCATTGTAAATGAATATTCGATCACAAAAATGTTTTCCGTAGATATTTTCCTGTTTCCACAAAAATGTATTGTTATTTTTGTTTCTTGAAACCGAGACTTGTTTTTGTTATGATAATAGCTACTAGAAACAGATTGCAAATATTTTAATACCGGTACCAGTAGTTGATGCTTACAGAAATTTTGAAATCATGCTTTTTCGCATTTATTTTTCTTCTTGAAATGTATAAAATATATTTTTCCAGTATAGAAGTTTCTTCAGTGACAGATTTAGAAGTTTTAACTGGTGAGCACTCCAGAATGACTTTCATTACAGTAAAACCTCGTTAATCCGGACTAATTGGAGAGATAAATTGACCTGTTTAACGAAAGTCCGAATTAACTGAAATAACCTATAAGAACAGTAAAAAGTGCATTAGAACTTCGTCTATAGCAACAAAACACATTTATTATGGTGTATTTAAAGGGTATAGGCCTAAATATACTATACTGTATAACCAGGGCCGCTGACAGAATTTATGGGCCTCTATGCAATACTGTACATGGACCCCCGTTTAAAAAAGTAACAATTACAAGTTACCAGTTATTCTAACCATAATAATTATTTGCAAAATAAATAAAAGATAACCCCATACACAGATATGAACTTAAAAGTATACCGGTACACTTTTATTACGTTGAAAACTTTTAGTAAAACTTCATATTAGCACAATATATTAAATTCATAAAATATTATTCTTAAACACCTGTATTTTCTAACTTGCAGTCCAACATCAACAAACAACTCTCCTTGACTTCATTGATGCAAAATCATCAATTATGTCATCAAATTTAAAGACCTAGCAAGATCGCTTTCCAGACTAAGGAGCCAAGATTACTCAGTCGTTCTTGACACATTGTTTATCTGAATACATTTTTTATTTCCTTCATTTTGCTGAAGGATCTTTCAGCATCAGCAACTGTCACAGGAATTGTATAGAATATTCTAATGGTTATGCAAATTTTTGGAAATAAAGTATCCAGTTTTAATTCCCTCAGACTATTTAGGAGATTCATAGGTTTCAGTGGGGTTGGCCCTAAATTAGAGGCATGAATTGATTTTAAATATTTCGGCTCATCACTGATCAGTATTAATATCTTCATAATATTTTTCACGCAGTCTAGCACCCATATTAATATCTTCCAATTTTTTCTGTCTCTCCTTGTGCTTCTCAGCTCCCGACTTATGCCTGTACTTGCCCATTGTGCAGTTAAACTATAACCAGTAACACTAATGAACAGAATTTACTAGACAAACGACAATGAAAAGACAAAAGTTTCGACACGAAACATACAATGTACTGAAAGAGAAACGTATCCTGTGACTTCGGTTTGAGAGAGTCCACTAGCATATTGTGGTGGGCCAGCGGGGGTTTGGTAGTTAAAAAGGACAAGCCAATAAATAATAGAACGTGTTCAGTACAAGTGATGGGAACATAGTTCAGGCAAATGCCAGGGTCCTCAATTGCCGTGTTGGTGAATGTTAATGCGGGAAACCGATATTCTATTATATAAAAGTCAAATATTTACATATGAAGTGGTAATTTGTAATAATTCTACTATTGTTGAGTTAATATGTCAAATTTATGTAACAAATATTCTTACAAAATTTTATAGTACCTGTATGTATCTACGAATAATTATTCGTGATAATAAAAAGTAATCAGACTCACTTAATCTGTTGGCCCCTTATTGCTCACGGGCCCATATGCACTCACCCTTTTGCCCCCCTTCCTGGCGGCCCTGAGTATAACAGTAAAATGTAAAGCAATACATACAATGGAGTGCAATTTTTAATACTATAGATGCAATATTGTAATTATTGTACAGTATTTCCATAGTTCTATTGTGTAAAAGTAAGTCTTAAAACTAGATTCTTTAATTTTTCCAAATTCATCGTTTTTTTTTACCTGTCCGTATTAAGTGAAATGCGACTTATCAGGGTCCGGATTAACGAGGTTTTACTGAATTTAATACAACAGTAAGGAATAAGACAGATTGATTGGCATGATATCTATCGCATATGGTAATAATAATTATATTAATTGTATTTTGACATTTATAATGTATATTCTAGTAAATTTGTATGTGTAGGCCTACCAGTATTTCAGTATTAGTTCTCGCGTATATATCTGGGTTCTATTTATCATGTTTAATTCATGTGTTATTAATAATTAATTTACATAGGAAATTTAGCTGTATGTTACGATGCTACTTAGAGTATACCCACGACCTCTTTATAGTATATATTTCAAAATCCCGTGTAAGTTACGTATTGTTAGGTCCATTGGACAAGTGTGATTATCCTTGTGCTTGGGTAGTTGTTGCTTAAATCATCAGATTCATAACTTCACTCACACTGGCATTACGATTTCGCCTGTCTCTTGTCTTTATGAGACATTTTGCTCTATGTTACGATGCTATATTATTTAATTTTCTAATAATTAACAGAGGAATATTAGAATCATAGCTGAGGAAATGGAACGACCTCGAGAATATTTTCTTTATCATCGTCTTTGCTCATCACAAATTCTACTTGAACTACTCATAACTTAAAACTCGTGTCTCTAATGTTGAGTGCTGACAGTCTAGCTGTTCTGCTAACAGGATTTGTTAAATTATTGCAACTATATGAAGTGAAGATTTCACATCTTGTCTGTATTCTTGTTCATAGTTAACGTTTTTACATTGCTTAATAAAGGTGTGCAGTCTTTAGAAAGGAAGAATAGTAAGGCTTACTTTAGAGTCATAACTGTGGTCAAATAAATCTATACAAAATTGTATGGTGAAAGAATGTGACAACTTTTCAGAAAGTCAGATATGAATAATTACCGTTACTTCGAAATTATTTAATAAATCTGAAAGTTCAGTTATTTGAAATGTTGACATTTAATATAAAGAATGTTCAGAATTTTTGTAGTTTAAGTAAATTTTTATTTTTGTTGTGAAATTCAAATTCAAATTTTTCCTGTTCTGCTTATTTTTTGTTATATATACCTACACTGAAAAACAATTGAAAAAAAAAACATTTGTGATATTACCAATTTCTTTTGTTTCTAATGTTTATTCTTTACTTCCAGATATTCTAACGGTTACCATCACCATAATAATATATGTAATACCAATAATGAATATATTTATGTACAATGTAAGAAGTTATTAATAACCAGGAAACTTGGTGCCCTTGAGTCTAGTATTCAATACCAGACCTTTGATTAAACAATATTATATTTAAATATACGTATATCCTTAATTCATACATCAGTAAGTAAGCACAGTATTTTAATTTATATTTAGAAAGTTGTCATGGAAATCGGAATAACAGTTACAAATGTACATTGGTTTTTATTGGTTATATTCTTGGATTAATAAAATGTAAAAGTAGTGTCATAAAATTAACAGATCAATTATCTAAGATTTCTGTCTTAATTATAATTCAGTTCAGAATTGAGATTAAATCTACGTTTAGAATATTGAGATATTAGGAACACTTTTATGTTTTGCGATGTAAGAATGTATCGGTAAGTGAAATATATCTTATAATTGTTTTTTGGATGTACAGCATGTCAAAATTATGTATTTAAGTTAATGCATCTAAAACAATAACAAGAATAAATAAATCCTAATACCTGCTACAAGAGCAAATAAATCAAACTATCATTAAAGGAAAAATAATAAATAATTTCATGGTTCATCAGTAATAACTTGTAAAGGGTGCGGCAAAACATCCTCCCTAATTTAAAGTTTAAATAAAAAAGAGATGGATCAAAATAAGGAAACTTTATTAATATGAATGGTATCTTAAAAGTAAAGATTTTTCATTTTTTTTTAATAACGTGTCTCTCAAGTGGTGTCCTTCACTATCAATGAATTGTTGAATGCGACTTCGGAAATTCTGAATCACTCTAACTAGCATTTCTTGAGGAATAACACCAATTTCTTCCTGTATTGCATTTCTTGGGTCTGGCAAAGTCCTCGGCTGATATTTGAACACCTCAGCCTTAAGTTGCCCCCATAGAAAAAAATTGCAGGGTGCAAGGTCTGGTGATCGTGCTGGCCAGGGGACGTCGCCACGTGAAGAAATTAAGCGTCCGGGAAAACATCTGAACAGCGACAACGGAATTACCACTTACCAGAAACGATACCACAGCATGAGCACGTTCTTCACCCGTCCGCGGCATAGTTGGAATTCGTTACAGATTACAATTTGCACTAATTGAATGTCAGTTCCGTGTATTCAATGTCCTATTCAATTCTTGTTGTTTTGCGCATGACATTTGATATCGCTATGGCAACGCATGTAAACCTAAATTTCCCACTCTTTAGATACAATTCATATTAATACAGTTTCCTTATTTTGATCCATCTGTTTTTTATTTTAACTTTAAATTAGGGAGAATGTTTTGCCGCACTCTTTATATAATTTCAATATTATTTAGGTCGAATTCGACTTTTAAATTGGTATATGATCTGAGTTCAGACTGTGTAATACAGAACAACTAAAGTGAATTCATCACTGTTGTTCACTGTGAAAGTTATTGTTATTACTTTAGCCAGTGTTATGTACAGAATTCTGAAAATGAAGTTAGTTATTCAAATTAACAGAAGACAAAAGAATAACACACTCTCAAAAGCAATACAGAGAATTATATTTCATGATTTTTATAAATGTTGCATCAAGATCTGGAAACGACTTGAGACATCAGATGAATCTTATCAAATAAATTTTTATTAATATTCTGAACCTAATACTTAAAATAGAGGACTGAAATACATGTCTTAAGAATGATCTCTGGCAAGTAGTGTGCAAGAATTATGTGTGTTCGTACATCTTACTCTATATTATCTCTACTGAATATCAATAATATTGATTCATAATTAGAACTCGGAATTTTAGGTGCTAAAAGTTAAGAATGATACTGAGTGTAGATGAATAGAAGTGGTGCCCGTGAGGAGGGTTTTGAGCTTAGTCCGATAAGTAATAATAGACAACAGAGTCAGAAGGACTGAGCCATGGATCTTGTAAACCGTGCGCTAATTTGTAAGTGGTGGTTAAGAGGATTAAAGACTTGTAACGATACCAAAGGGAAAATACTGAATGATAAGAATGACATCTCAAAGAAGTGGAGGCATGGCAATGAAAAATCGTGCGCTAGTTTGTAAGTGGTGGTTAAGAGGATTAGAGACCTTTAGCGGTACCGTACCAAAGGGAAAATACTGAATGACATCTCAAAGAAGTGAGGGAATGGCTTCTATATTTATAAACTATAGCGAGGAACAATATTAACTTTTAGCACCTAAAATTCCGGGCTCTACTCATAATACTTGTTTTGCACCTTAAGCGTTGAAAGAGTTTTTCAAATTCGTTTAATCTTTGTAACTGATTGATGTGGTGCACACCATTTTTGAAGTTACAGTATTTTTAAATACTATACATTCTGAAGTTTAGTGTTACAGTTTTGTTTTACCAAATTACCATTACCGTATTTTAATGTGTCATATTAGCACGATAATACATGAAAAAATATGTCTTTCAGACAATATTCAGATCTACATAGTAAAAGATGGAGAACTGTTTTTCTAATCTCTCATGACAACATTTAACAGTGATAGTACTATATTTAATAAAAATAATTACTGACAATACGTATTTTAGTGTTCTTGTTTCTTAAATGCTTTGATCAGATAATTAACATTTATAAAACAACAGCAATACAAATTTTCATTTTGTGTGATAAATAGTAACTTGAATTAAATGTATTTATTATTATGACTGTAATTTTATTATACTATAAAACGGAAAGTTTCAACCTTCATGTGAATACAATACAGAATATTCACTTTATTTTCAGTTTGATTATTTGTTTATTTATTTTCTTTTATATTCATAGACAAAACTAGCCTTCAGAATTTTGGCCAAATAAGAATAGAACTTTCTACAATACAGTCTTCATGATTTTTACACAATTATAAATTTAATGACATTAATCGTAATATAATTGCAAATTTTACAAAATTAATACAGTATTTACATTTTTAAATGCATTTATTTGTATTTTCGACGTTAGTATAAATCTCATTTTAAAAAAGTATACCATATATTTAAAAATATTAATATTGTAATTAAACTGCGTTTACAATCAGTGACATCTCAAATATATGTGATCACGTTAAACTGAAATGGAATGTAAACATTTGGGGCAACTTAAAAAGTATCTAATATTTAATCGATTTTTATGCATATTATTGTGAAAGGGCGTCCGTTTTTCATTTTCTAAAATACCACAAGGCCTAATTCTGCCTCTGTTTTTCAGAATAATAAATATATTTGACGAACGTATTACTGCCAAGTTGTTTTGGACACTTATATAAACAACAAGATTCAAATCTGTACAACAATCTAGCACTGATACGGATATTCGATCTTGAAACAACATTGAACATGATATCTGTATCGGTGCCATATCATGAGTATATGTATATATATCTCAGTAATATTAAATTTATGCTGTTGACCTTCATATGTATATCACATGAATGCATTGAACAAAATAGCGAGGTTTTAACCTCTATACTTAACACGAAACGACAATATTGATTAACTGTAAACTTACAAGTTTGCACATCGTTTCATATCTACAGAGAATTGAAACGATGTTAAGGTACATTAAATATTTTATATATTATACTGTTTTCTTTAACAAATTCCAGTATTTGCACACTGTATATCCACTGTTGGACATCCATAAAATGCTTTAGGGGGGATGTTAGCATTCCATGGAAGTTCTCCAACAACAGAAATCCACCAAAAACCATTGAAATAAATCACTTTACCCGTCTCATTCGATAAAAATTGACTGTTTTGTGCATCATTTGGTTTCTCAATGACAGTTCAAAGTTAGTATAACAAAATATGAATGTGCTATTGTGTGGAGCAACGTTCAGCAGTATTGTGCTTAAGTTTGAAAACAAATTAAATTGGTTTGCTTAATCTAATGAATTATTTCTACTAGTTCAGCCATTGCTCTAACAACAAACCTTAGTCAGCATGTACTCTGCATGTGCCAGAATGTCCCCCCAAACTGAAAAGTAAAATGGCGACATTCTTTCTCTTCGACCATAGCCACCCTACCGCTTCATGCATTGTGCTGACCGAACTTACCATAACTATTACTACGAAATTAGTTACTATGTACATGTAATTTGCAAATGGAGTCCAGAAATTTCCAGTGAGTAAAAATAGCAAGAGCCATTTATGGAAAACAACATTTCTAGAATTTTAGAAATCTAATCCATTTACATTTTATAATAACTAGAACCCACAATACTGAAATTGACAAACAGCGTTGAAACTATCGAAGACACATCGGAACACGAAGTGAATGCTGTCTGGTCAACAGTAAAAAAAGCTCAGGATCTGGCCCTAAGCTCGAGATAGTGCGAAAACCAGCTTTCAACGGTGCAGGAAGGTATGAGTGATCAAGTGCAATTCAAGCTGTAAATGTGCTCATGTGAACAAGCTGGCGACAACAATATGAGTGATGACAACATGGACAATGAGTGTATGTACAAGAGGAAAAAAATTTCCCCGTGCTCACAGAAGTTTTGTGCTTGCTGTACAAAGTGCTGGTTGCAACAACAGTCTTCAAAGTGTGAAATTCATCGACAAATACCAAGACTAGATTGGCTGTATGAAAAGGCAAGAGATTAAAAAGAGTCCTCTGCTTGATATGCATAAATAGTGTCCATCCACCAAATGAAGAGAACAGATGTTGTAGGTCACGTGTTTTCTCACCACCACTGAAAACATCCCTCTTAGGAACTTTCGAGTACTTTTCGTACAATCTGGAATGTCCAATGAGGCCCTCCTGGACCGCATCCTCAAAAACATCCTTCTGAACATCTCACTGACACTGTTTCGAATCTGCAAAAAGATCTAACATGAAACCCTCATTGTAAAGCCACACCGAACTCATGGAGAGATCGTGTTCGCGCCAGAGCGACACACATTCTGGCTCCCGGAAGTGACACACTGCCACCAAGAGAGAGAGAGGAACAAGGTAGGCGCACGTGCGCCCTTCTCTACGACTCGACCAGCACGTGCCAGCGACAGATCTGCTCTCCGCGCACGTCGCGCATGTCGTTCCAGTGTGCGAGCTCCTCTTCTCCGGAGCTATTGAGTCCCAGCGAGAACCATCCGATCATCTCCTTGCGCTTCATACTTCGCTTGTTGTACACCGACACCATCAGGGTCACGTCAGGTAGCTGGAATAGCGCCACCTGCAAGTAGCATGAGTTGGCAATACAGCTCTACCACATTAACAAACAATGCTGGAAATATACTAACTACCGCTACTTCAACGAAATAAATCGACTTCTGACATCTCTACTGAATATTCACTTCAAAGTGTGTCATGACGTCACTGTTGATGAGTCAGTGATTTGAAGCGAGTTTCAGCTTTTGTGTCAGAGAAGTTGACTATTAATCAAGGCGTTCAATCTGAACTTGAGAACGTGTACGGTATAACTTGAACGTCGTAGCAACAGATGGCGGTCTGTACGGTCTGTGTGCTACCATAACCTCTTTCGAACTGTGTTTTGCGCGGCCAAGTCGTACGCAGGGTATTTGTTATCATCGGTTGCGTACGGCAACATTCCACAACACAAATCAAATGCTCCGTGTCCATGTTGACCGTCGAAATTAATGTCAACAAATACGTAAATAATCGTCTTAACCCTCTCCCCATATCCCGACAGTAAGAAAAAACTCACCTCAGTACATGTTTCGAAACAGTTCACATTCCTGCCTCTACCGGCGTTACCGTACATATCGGTAAGTACTCTTCTGAATGAACGCCGTACTTGCTAGGCAACTTCTCTGGCACATAAGTAATACACCTCTGCGGAAGTGTAGGAAGATTGAATTCTCTAGGCTCATCGACTAGCCACGTGACGGCATACAGCGAGCCATGACACACTTTGAACTGTACACCCGTAGTGAGGAACGTGAAAAGTAAAGTCAGCACAATGTATAGTTGGAAAATGTAAACACTCATGCAAGGTCACATGCTCTTTACTTTACCGTGTGATTGGCCCTCATAGGGAGGGAACAGGCGATGGAGTTAACTGCTGTGAGTGCCGTCAGGGTGTAAGCTAGAAAAGTTCGCATAACGAAATTCGATAGGAGTTTGAAGAGTTCGTATCATAGGGAATTCTTTATGGATTTCGTTCATTTAGGCATCAACGTGTGGGCATATCCCCCCCACTATGCGACTAGGTGTGCTGGGTGGGAGAGGTCTCACGCACGGGATAGGGAGGGCGCGCGGATAGTTGGAGTACAATTTCGGGTGGAGTCAACTTGGAGAAGGTGCTATGATTACACGCGTTGTCCGATCTATATGCAATAAACGACATCCGTTTTCTAAATAAACATATGTTGTCCGATTAGTGATATTTAATCATAAGTTCCGGTGTGGGTGTTGAAAGGGTGTAACAAATTTTAGTGGAAAAGTAGCGCAACATCGTGTCACAATGGCCGATTCATTCAAATCGAAATTGAAGAAATGTGCTCATACCGATAGAGCGGATCAAAGAAACCCAGGAAAGTCTGCTATGAATGGAGGTGAACGGACCAGAAAGTGCAGAGAACGCCAGAAAACCGAGAGCTGCCAGCCATTCTACTGCTCATAATAATGTCCAACGATTATATCGTATTCCTAGAATAATAATGTCGTAACTCCCAAAAATTGAATTTTAAATTACAGATAGTTTTGTAATTTTTATTAACCCTCTATTCAACAGTAGAACTGTCGTATCTCTGAGTTCAAGGACAAAGTCTGCATATTCGGTAATCCTGAGTTTTCATACGACTTTGAAATATTTATCTTGCATTTACTCAAAACTAACTTTTGGTAGTTACGACAGTATTATTTTAAGGGAACCAGGTAGTGATTAGGGGTCAAAAATCTGATTTTTTATTTTGTGTTTTAAAATAAAGTACAAAACTGCTCTTTAAAACAATATGAATATTGTTGGGGGTATTTCTGCAGATAAGCCTTTTAAATGACCTCTTTAAATTTGGCGGTGCATTTAATTCATACATTCTTCTTCTTTTTTTTTTATTTAAATACAGTTTTCCATAAGTTGACATTTTTTAAACTTCAGTGTATTTTTCTCTGAAATTACTCAATCAATTTACATGAAATTTTTATACCCTTTTCTGCAGCCTGTGTTCTACATAGTAGACCTACAGGTTTAAGAATATCACACACATAACACGAGGGAAAAAATATATACATTGAAAAAATTGTAAAAAAATTTTAAACAAAGTTCAGTATTTTTTTCTGTTTCACGAGGGATGAAATATTTAACTAAACATTGCTTTGGAATTTACAATACACATTAATAGATAACTTAAAAAAATACAAAATATATGAGTGAAGATTGTAGCAAGTAATGTGGACCTGAAGAATGAGGTACACTTAGCAAAGTGGCAAAACAGGTCATCAGTTAGGGCCTTTCTTTTGCACTTGGATACGAAACAAATTAGTTGTCTTTTATACCACTGAATTCAGAATGATTGATTGTATAAGCCTGGAAATCTTTATTCCATTCTGAGCACTATTCAACTAAACTTTTGTATTGAAATTTTTTAATCGCACAGTATCACTACCCAGTTCCCTTAAGGATATGGTATGTCCAAATAGCGAGATCAACAGAGAAAGTCTCACGGCGAATTCCAAATGTTAATTTAACTTATAATTTATCTTGAACACTAATAACCATATAATAAACGCGTGTTTTGAGAAGCTAGCTGTTGTTTGACGTTATCGCGCCAAAAATCCTGAGACCATGTCAGTGACAAAGCCTACACGTTCTTTTTCCGGGAATTTCCCTCAACCCATTAAGGGCAGATGCTGGATAACTTTCGGTGCTGGACCCTGGACTCATTTCGCCGGCATTACCACTTCATTTTACTCAGACGCCAGATAACAATGGCAGGTGATAAAGCGTTGTATATTAAACCAATTAAAATTAAATAACAGGCTATGGCGTGTTTATATTTTCCAACTATCCATTGCGCTGACTGTACAGATATCGAGTTACGGTTCAACTTCCTCGTGTACAGTTTCACAAAAAAAAAAAGACTGCCGACTGACCTTCTGCCGTTCCCTACTAATTGGTAGACATAAATAAATACAGTATTTCTATTCACTTCGACAGAAATCTTGTCTTCGCCAATTAATAACCAATCGCAATCCTCATTTAGAAAAACTGACACCTTTTCTTCATCTCCACGTGGAGGGAGAGTTGCCACGTCTATGAATCAACTGAAGTAGCAGTCACTGGGCAGTCGAGGGTAACTAGGAATATGGCAGCTGTACAACGTGTGAATGTGGGTCTAGTCAGGACTTTTTTTTTTTTTTTTTTTTTACAGTATATATTTCAACATGCCCCATTACATAGGTAATATTACATGTTTTGACATTTCTAGATAATTACATTTTTAAGATTGAAAATTTGCCAGTTGCGTAATCACTAAATATGTGTGATAAGATATGCGATGAGAATAAATTATAGTTAAGTACCATTCCAAATTCTGAATTCTTGCACCTTCCTACTTACAAACTTTCAAATTACATTAGCATTATTAATTGAAGATTATAAGACCCTGTGTTTCCCTAGTTACAATTTTAAATTACATCAGCAGCAAGAATTTAAGTATATATCACTCCTACATTTTCCTAGTTACAGATTTCAATTCAATAAGCAATAAACACACAAAAGGATAAAGATAATATACCAGTAAGTTACATAGATAGATCAAGAGACATTAAGAACATGGACATAGTTCCAAAGTAACAGTTTTACAAATTACACATACAATTAGAATATGTCTTAAAATATATTTACAAATTACCAAACCCCACATAAGAATAGAAACACACTAAATTATATTTAAAAATTATCAAGACTTCACTTTCACTATCCTAGATTTCAATTCAATAAGCAATAAGCCCACAAAAGGATAAAGATAATATACCAGTAAGTTACACAGATAGATCAAACGACATTAAAGACATGGGCATAGTTCCACAGGATCAGTTTTATAAGTTACACATACAATTAGAGTATAATCATCTTAAAATATATTTACAAATTACCAAACCCCACATAAGAATAGAAACACACTAAATTATATTTAAAAATTATCAAGACTTCACTTTCACTATCCTAGATTTCAATTCAATAAGCAATAAACACACAAAAGGATAAAGATAATATACCAGTAAGTTACGCAGATAGATCAAAAGACATTAAGGACATGGACATAGTTCCACAGTATCAGTTTTACAAATTACACATTACACATTCAATTAGAATATAATCATCTTAAATATATTTTCAAATTACCAAACCCCACATAAGAATAGAAACACACTAAATTAAAATTAAATATTATCGAGACTTCGCTTTCACTATCCTATTTACAAGTTTTGCAGTTTCACTGTCAAGTTTGATGTTTCACAGAATTGTGAAGTCTATATCGCGGACGAAGGTCGAAAATATTTGGAGGTAGTTGGAGGCCAGTGTAGGAAGTAGTAGGCCTACATCATTCTGCTTTTCTCAAACAGTTTACTTTGATCACGTTAATGTAGTCTTACAGAACCGTTTTAAAATCCACCCGTACCCTGTGTCCAGTCTGTATACATATTATTCCTTTTATGTTATACGCATTATTTGTTGTAGGCCTAATATATTATTCGTTATTTGTTATTTTGTTACTCTCGTTTTTTGCACAGTATTCCCTCTGTTCTGAGGATTTTTGCCTTGTCATGGAGGGACAAAGGAAATGGACAAAGAGGCCGATCGTGGATACGTCATCCTAAACGAAAGAGTACCATTACTGGTGCAAGGACAATCGCGTGAGAATGTGTGCAGCGTGAATATTATGAAGCCGAGAAGGACAAAGGAGAACATACATAATACTAGCCGTTTCTGAAATAAAGCAAAACAAAAATAACTTACATTCTACAGTGCATACATTTTATCTTTCCTCACTCGAACGTATACAGCGGCGCTGTGCACTGCCGCGTCCGTTCTACATCCGCGAGAGGGGAAAGATAAAATGTATGCAGCATATAATAATGTTTATGTACTATTTTGTAGAGGAAGTTACAAAATGTACTCACACATAATTGTTTGGGCTTCAGTTAAAAAAAACAGATAGGACAATAGAACTTTTGTAACAGAATAAATTAGTTCTTTTGCACGCGGCACCGTTCGCATACGTACCTGAAACATGAAAGTCTCCTTGAAGAGCGGGTTAGGTTGTCCTCGTCGAATGGATGTCTTGCTGCGGGACATTTCTTGGCCACTGCTGCTCACTAGGCATAATTTGACGTAAGTATCGGGTGGCCGAGTCATAGCTAGATTCCTGTGCATTAAATTTAACAGATTTTTTTTGTATTAGGTTTTTCAGTTATTACTTCAGGCTTCAGGCATATAAAATTAAATTCGTTCACTCACTCACTCACTCACTCACTCACTCACTCACTCACTCACTCACTCACTCACTCACTCACTCACTCACTCACTCACTCACTCACTCACTCATTCACTCATTTATTCAATAAATGAAACAAATTCAAAGCATTTCTCTCGCGGATTCCTTCAGAACTGCCCTAGCTGACAAACGTAGCTCTACAATCTACATCCATAAACTCTCCGCTGTTTTTTTAAAGGTTATTTAAAGACGCTGTATGAGCTACTGGCCGACACAGCGATCATGTATATCGGCGACTGGTGGTCAGGGTGCGAATTAACGGGGGGATTTCCCTCCTCTGTTGGAAAGTTATCCCCCTATCATAAATTCATATTAACATCCCTGCCAGGAATAACTTCTATCCTCCCCCCCTCATAAAATATAATTGTTTTAATACGAGTATATGTACTTCATAAAGTACAAAGTAAGCAAAGAAAATAATATTTCTGTATTATCATCACCAGCAAGCTGACAACAATCAATAACTTAGGAATTACACATCTTATCTTAAGCCTGTTCAGCGATATAATTGTTATTATGATCAAGATGCAAGACAAGCAACTCTGTGCGACCAAGCGTTGAGCCGTATCGAATGAGGATAATTATTTTATGGATGGTATTCTCTATCTAGGATTCTATTCTCCGCTCATCAGAAATCTTAATTCAACCCTGCTGGTGGTACAGTATCTTGTCTAGGGGTGGCAATCCTCCCTTATTTCCAGGGATCTCCCGTATTTGCCTCTAAATTTTAACAATCTCCCAGATCCCGTATTGTTAATCTCTTCGAGCATTTTTATCCCTTATTTTTGTATGTAAAAATCATTATTCTAAACATTTGATTTTGCCGTGAATTATGGTTGTTTATATGATGAAATTTGTTGTTCAAGAGATGCTTTAAAATGTGCAGTCTTTTAGAAGATAATGCTTGCCAGGAATGGGTTTTAGTGCTCACCTGTTTAAAATCAAAGAATATTAATAGATATTATATATAAAAAAAAACTGTTCTAAGCATACTGGTAGTAAAGCTCATACAAAGAGGATGTTAGCAGATGTTCGAAACAGGAGCACGACACATCTAACGAAATCATAGCTGCAAACTGCAGTCGACTGTCTCCAAATACTCTTAATTTAAGCCTAGCTGCCGAAGTGTAGAGTAAAGTTGTGTTTAAATAACTGTACGGAATAATTCGCCAATTTTATATGTGAAATTTTGTCGATTCCTTAGTTTCCCGTATTTTCATAAAAAAGTTGCCAACCTTATCTTGTGTATGGGTGGCATTATACCGTGTGACGTCATACGTCTTGACGTATAACCGCTGCTACCCAAGGTTACCAAGACTGGAGAAAGATCGCTAACTATAATAGATAATTTGTAAATCATGACAGTAGAGAATTATTGCAACTAATCTTTTATTTTCCAAGCAAAGTATGTTTATTTTATATTTTTGTGATTACCGGCTACAATAAACAGTTTGTGACTTGGTTCAAGAGGACACATGCGATTTTTGAAACTTACACTATTTTAATTCAAAATTTATAATTTCCATGATTTAATCTCATCTCTAGTTTAGGCAGCCATATTTGTTTAAACGTGCACCCTCTTATACCTTGAATCACGAAACATATTGTATCATGCAACATGTTCCAAAATACATGATATTATCGGTTTTTGTTTTCTTTTATTTTAAGATCATGCTACGAAGTAAGTTTGTAGTTAAGAGCACTCCAATTGATCCGGATGTCTTGAAGAAAGCTGTTGAAGCAGTTATGGCTCTTCCAGGAAATTTTTTAAAATTTTATTTGGTTATTTTACGACGCTGTATCAACATCTAGGTTATTTAGCGTCTGAATGAAATGAAAGTGATAATGCCGGTGAAATGAGTCCGGGGTCCAGCACCGAAAGTTACCCAGCATTTGCTCGTATTGGGTTGAGGGAAAACCCCGGAAAAAACCTCAACCAGGTAACTTGCCCCGACTGGGATTCGAACCCGAGCCACCTGGTTTCGCGGCCAGACGCGCTGACCGTTACTCCACAGGTGTGGACTCCAGGAAATTAAATCTCAAACAGAGAAGTCTGCAAATGATGGAAAATACATTTTTTAAATGGTTATGAGTTTTACAGATATATTTCCACCTATGTTCCCAGTGTTTCAATGTTTCAAGGTGCTAGAGGATGTATTCTAAAGTACACGAACTTGTTGTATCATAGAACACTTTACATATCCCTTCATTTTATTTCTTCCTTCCTTAATAGATATATAAAACAGGAAAATACCCGTAGGAAGTTGTAAACGAATCTTCAATAATTATATCAAGCATTTTTTCATTTAAAAATGTTATTTCCCAAAATAAAAAAAAAAATGTGAAAAGTGATTCAAGGTACAGCAGTCTCCCCTAATCAGCTCAAGCGGGTATCGGCAGGCAGACGCGGTACGACCTGAGCCGGCAGCATTGTCTACAACTTTATGAGGTTCGTTCCAACAAGCGGTTCATGGATCAGTTCATGTACGGTTCCTGTACCATCTTATGCGCATGCGCTAGTTGAGCATCTGCTATGGGATTGAAACTGGACTGGACGCTGTTGGAACGCTTTCGCGGATCGTTATGTACTAAATCCAAAGATGCTATAACTGTGATCATCTTTGCTAAGAACGCGATGCTGAATTATTATCGTTTCGCAGTTAATTCTAGTTGCAGAAAATAGAACTTCGATCATTTTCTATAAAAAGATGACAAAAAATATGGAAGGCAAGAATTCCGCTAATTCAATGTCGTGTACTGGGGGACTCTCATCTAAAAATAGTTTTTTTTTTTAATTATTAATGTATGTACGTTATTTATTATACTTTTAATCAAAGCTGCATGTTGAAATTGTAATTAACTATTTAAATACCCAAATAATTTCCATTCCCTTTCTTTTTGGCGAAAATTTAAATTAAATCTCTAGTTTTATTATTCGTCTGCACTGTCACTTTTCATCTTTAACCTCATTGATGTGAACAGTCGATCATGTCTTTCTTCAGTATCCAGGAGACGTTGGTGAGCTTATGCGCATGCGCGTCTTGCGTACTCTTCCGTACATGCCTCAATCCGCGGACTATTTCTGACCGTTCCGAACCCGTGTCAAAAGCTTGTTGGAACGCCCGACTGCAGTACATGTTTCCGGTTCAGGACTGGTTCGGATTGTGTTGGAACGCTTTTTCTGTACTGCGCATGCTCACGATGGTTACGGACGGTTCCTGACTGTTGTTGGAACGAATCTATGGAAGTTGAGCTCACCTGAAGTGGCTTCCTTTGACCACTTCTACCGACAGCCGACCGGTGGTGCCGTTGTATGCGAGCCCGAGGAGGAGCTCGGGCACTCCGCCGTGCTGCATGGAGTGCGTGGAGCCCGTGCTATCACTGCGAGCCAGGCTCAGGAGGTCTGAGGCTGACGAGTTGAGCTGCAAGCGTTGGGAGAAATCGTTATTAAGTGCAGATAAAGGGGCTAAATACCAGTGGCGTAGAATCAATGTAAGCTAAAAAGCTCAGCTTCGCCAGTTAATAATAATTTCATAATAACCTGCAGTTTATGAACAAAATCATTTATTAATTTTGATAGAGTTTATATTTACGCTTTAAATATTGTGATGCGGCAGGTCAAGATGATTTGTGATGCAGCAGTAAACAAGAAGCCTGCACACACCAGCTTCCAAGCAGACTGGCTTCTTACACTCATTCTTCTGTGTAACCCACCCCGCAGATTTTCCATCCCTTTCTAACTAAACAATCCTGGTCGCAAGGCTCGCAAGAAGCTAGCTTTTACATTCAAAATAATTTAGTTTCCGAGTTATCCCTTTCGTGAGTTGTGTTCAGTTGAAATGTTAGTGTGCATTGTGGCTGATATAATAAATAATGAGCGAAATAACAGTTCCTGACACCAATTTACTTGCATTTTTTAGGACAATTCTATTATCAAGACTGACTTACGAACAAAAGTGTGATTTAGAAAACAAATGACCGACTCCCTTGCTGTCAATGAAAGACATAACCAAAACACAGACGCATACTTACGTAATGATAGTAATACTGTATCTATTGACCGTTAATATTGTAATTTCTCTAAATATGACAGGGAGTGAGCTTATGTTATACGTATACGTGTCTATTTATTAGAGATACTGTATGTGTAAACAGTGAATTCATATTTTACTACGTACCATTTCAGATCATGCCTTATTGGTGTTACTTACGAGGTTCCAACCAATCTTCGACTGCTAACTTGACATTGACTATTATTTATTTTAAAACTATACTTTTGTAATACGTTTTATCATATGTACATGAAAGACAACTTGACTTAGCTTCCCCTGCTCAAAATTTCATGCTACGCCACTGTTAAATACATCTGGTTGATGTTCTGGCTGATACATATAGCCTATTTATTATCAGGCAGTACATCTCACTTGACGATATGTGTCAGAGGAAGAACAATTGAAGACCTCGGTGCAAAAACCGGTCGAGTCCAGAAATGAAAATTTTACAGAAAAAAAAAAACTTTCCCCAAAAATTGAATGTGAATTAATTTAAAACTGACTTTTTACACGATAATTTAGGAAAATTACTAGTTTTTTTATGTGATTACCAATATTCTTGTTAGTTCTCTTTCTTCAAAGAATATTTTTTAATGGTGGACTTGAATGTTTTTTGTCCCGAAAATACAACAGATTTCTTTGCCATTTTTCGACTTCATTTATTTCTTGCTTGAAAACAAGTCTAAAAAACTTAAGTCTTAGGTGAGTTCCCGTCGGAGGGTTAATCAATGCATCGAGGTCTTCAATTGTTTGTATACATCTGTATAGTGTAATATGTAGCTTTGTGGCGCCTTGTTGGTATCACTTGTAAGATTCAGGCCTGTCTTCGGACAGTTGACTAAACACCAAAGGTGATAAAATACTGTTTTGATATTGTACATTACTAGGGGTGTGATTTTTTGGTACTAACGATATACTCGAAATGTGTTAAAAACTTAATTTTATGCATCTTGACTACACAACTTTTAACACTATATCACTTCGGAAAATGTATTATTTGTCTTTATATTACCTCGTTAATATGTTTTGGCCTGCTATAGGTCATCTTCAGAGTTCAGAACTCAGAATAAAATAATCCATAAAATCACACTCCTATACATTATAAATGTCTTTGTTTTTTCTGAACAAAATGGTATATATTTCATATTGTGTAATCTTAAGATAAAGAAACAAAATGGTGCATTCATTGTACAAAATCAAGAAACTTTTATTTTATCAAATAGTATAATAATAATAATAATAATAATAATAATAATGTAGTTAATAAACTAAATGAACATTTTTTGTAGATACAAGGTATCGATATAAATGCAAACTTTAATCTTCACAATATCAGAAATGAGTTCATAGAATATTGCCCGATCTTCGTGAAACAACCTGTGTGTGTGTGTGTGTGTGTGTGGGGGGGGGGTGGTGATGGTAAGGTAGGTATATGTATGATATGAAGGCGTCAGTGAGCATGAAATGTTGTTTTGCAAAGATGTGTTTCTATTCCAGTTTGTTAAAGAGCTTAATTTAAATCCAGTTTATAGGGTAATAGTTACATGAAAGCGCAGTATCCATTTTTAATCTGTTTGTTTTGGCGCATATCGTAATAGCCAGATAAAGTATAGTATAGCATAGTAATCTGTGGCGGGACATCCCATGAAGGGCAAAGGCCGACCAGTCTACTTCTGGCTTCACGACCACATGCCTCAGTAGAGGTCAAAGATCACCCAACCAGAACGGGGGTATCGTGTAGTAAGCACGATGATCTCCCAATCCGTTATAGCTGGTTTTCTCTCGCAGAGATCTGCAATGAGTTGCAAGTATTTATACTGACTGTCAAGTTGGCTCTCGGTTCCAGGGCCACCCACATGGTTGTTTCGAGCTCGAGGTTGATGGAGGTGAAGCTGACCACACACTCGCCGATCATCCGCTCACGACGCATTCTCTCGCAGCCATACAGCCGAAACCGCACGCCCATGCTGTTCACATCCTCTGCAACATTTAATATTCATCAACAAAACAAGTACAAGTGCTACAGCTGCATAGTGTTATAGGCTAATTATTACATCGGTATCGCTTTGGGCATCAGTCAATGCAGAAGTAGCGCGATGTTGTCAGTTCGCTATAGCCTACTAGAGTCGACGGCAGCTCGGAAGGCGGTCGTGTGCTTGCGTTTGCGACGAGAGAGACAGATAGCGCAAGGCAACGTGCAACATTGCCACGTGATACTTCACGAGCGTGCGTAATACAAATAGAGCAGGAGAGAATTTAGTCGTTGATTACTTTGAGGATGACATCAAACAAAACCTCTTTCCTTCACTAACAATATCCTTTGCACGGTTCTCAATCTCAGATCACATGCTTCTGCAGTCGTTTCTTTCGCGTTTGCAACGTTGCAGCCAGCATCAAGATGGCCGGCAGCGTTCTTCTTGTCAACGTTTTAAAAATAATTATACATTTTAATGTATTCATCGACTCTAGAAATGTCAGATTTCTTCAAAATTTTGGAAAATAATGTCTTTGCTTCATCTGGAAGCTCATTTCTTTTAGTTTTCAAAATTATATAACTTGTACCCATTATCTCAATAATTTAATAATTATTTGGGCATTTATAATATAAACGCACTATACCTTCTATACTTTACGCCATCTTCAGTGTCTGTTTTCTCCTATTTCACATTTTCCGACATTTATTATCCTTCCGACGGACAAAAAGTAATGTTGGGCTAAAACTTCACTGAGGTACCAAATTGAGGCTTAAACTTGTGGCTATGTTGCAAACTAAAATTATTATTATTTTATCCCATAATTATACAAATATATATATATATATATATATATATATATACATATATTTTTTCTAAAGTACTTATACATATAATATGGCATATCTTTTGAATGGTTCAAGATAAATAAATAAATAATTTTGGTATGCAACATTCTCTGTATGTAAGGAATCATTTTCGCGAAAGGTTTACCCTGGCTCAGTTTCTAATGGTGTTAGGTCGGTCCAAAATTTTATTAAAATTTTTCCCAAAAAAAAAAAATTCTTTGTGCCCCTAAATTCGGTTTTCAAGTTTGAATTATGTAAATTGCTTAGTTTAACTCCAAGAATAATGTCACCAAATTTTGAAAGATCTTAAGGGAAAAATGTGGATTTTTGTCCTAAGAATCGACGAATACTTCTATTTCCCGCGTCAGCTTGTGCAGTACTTGTCTTTTTATAGTTTCCCCTTCCATTTATTTATTTTACACATACAATTTGCCGGTATATCAGTTTTACTTATTCAATGTATTGAAACATTCACACGTGAACAAACGAACTCCGGAAGCACTTGTTGCTGACTGACTCCGATTAGTTCCACAGTACAAGCTTGTGACATCAGAAATGCTACGGCGCATATAGCAGACGCCCGCCTTCCGAGCTGCCATCGACTCTAGCCCTTTCCCTGGAGTTGGCGTGATATAACGCCAAAGTCATGCCACCAGTGACCTGGTTGGCTGGCTTTACGAGGGCACGTTTTGGCCATGGGATGATTGCCCAAGACCGACAGGTGGTCTGGGTGGTATTAGTGAATTCGACGCTGACAGGTGGGTTATCCTGTCTCAGACCTTGATTGAGCCAGTTCTCGTTTCGCGCACGAGTAGTCTGATAAGCTCCATTTCAGCCTCGGAAACCCGTACCGCCCCCAGACTTCAACTCAGCCTATTTTTACTATTGGGGATGATAGATGAAATGAGGGACAGACTGAGTGTGTTGAAAGAATTATAGGGGAAAATAGGAGTACCCCGAGAAAAACTATCTGCAACGTCTGCTTTGTCCACCACGAATTCCATCACATGACTGGGAATCGAACCCGTGTCCCCTGAATAAAAGACCAGCGCTCTAACACTTGAGCTACAGACTCGGTAGCAGCTGTCTGGCATGAACGTGTTTTCAAGTCTAGGGTAAAACACGCCTTAGTGTACGATTTTATTCTGCTAAGCGATATCCGATCGTTTGGTTGTAAAACTTGAGGTCCTCGCTCATATTAAAGCATGTCTATAAACGTTGAGTTAAAATAAGGATTGTCCGCGCAACAAAAAATATTCGGAATGCGTCCATTTTGATTTTATTTTGTTTAGAATGCCTGCCAGGAGATTGGTGGAATTTAAATATCCAGCTGCCAGAGAAAGAGCTAGGTAGTTCCCAGTTTAGAAGTAACAAAACAAGAAATGCAGTAGTTCTATATGCGAAAGGAAAGTGGAGGATAGCGGGGACGTGAGTATAGTCTATGTTTTACAAATGCCGAAGAGTTTCAGTGTAAGTTGACATTTTACCACTGTGTAGAAATTTAACTTACCTGGGTTCACTCTATGCAGCAAAAAGCTCTCCAAATACTGAGGATTGTTACCTTGTCGCACCTTGGTCTTATGCTTCTGTCTTTTATTGGGTAACATTACTAGCCGAACCTGAAAATATGTATATAATATTATTTTTTAATAAATTATTTTGTAAAAGTATAGAACTGTATTACAGCTACCAGTATTCAAAGAAGTTGTGACATTAAACCTTCCTTGCAGGGTTAACCATAGATACAAAATAGGTACGTCATTAGGAGTCCAAATATACAGTACGTTCGTAACTCGGCCGGACCGTTCCGCGGCATAGGTTGTCAATTGACGAAAAATTTTATAGACACTTCTACCATTCATGCAAGCCGTGCAACAACTAACAAGCATGCAATCAAGTCCGTATCAGACCGATTTCTGAAGTGTAATCAAATCTTATTGTTGTGTTATTTAATGCCGCGGAACGGTCCGGCCGAGCTACGAACGCATTATATCTATTTTGTTATTTCGATTACAACCTTTTTATTGAAGACAGAAGAATGGAACGTGTGGAGTGGATAGACAAAATAAGAAATAAAGCTGTGTTGGAAAGAATGATGCTGAAACTGATCAGGAGGAGAAAAAGGAAATGGTAGGTCACTGGCTGAGAAGAAACTGCCTACTGAAGGATGCACTGAAAAGAATGGTGAACGGGAGAAGGGTTCGGGGCAGAAGAAGATATCAGATGATAGACGACATTAAGGTACAGTATATGGATCACATGCGGAGAGTAAGAGGAAGGCAGAAAATAGGAAAGATTGGAGAAAGCTGGGTTTGTAGTGAAAGACCTGCCCTTGGGCAGAACACTATGAATGAATGAATATTTAAGTTGTAGCTCGAAGCAGTTCCTAACATACATGAAGTAGACCATTTTGAGTGATGCAACCTATAATATGCGAATTATAAATAAAATGTGATTTTAGAGGTGTAATAATAACAAGAATATATACACAGATGCATATGTATGTATATATTTATATATACAGGATGTAACTGAGTGACTTTTTCCAAAAATTTAGGGGGCTGTAGAAGATGGTGAAGATTTTTCACCGAGGAACCCATGACCGGAAATGAGAATCCTCTTCCAATTACTCTCTGTCTGAAGATAAGCGCGGGCCAGACGATCATAGTGCGATGGAGCACCGTCGTGTTGGTAGGCTACCACTTACTAGCCAACTGAATAGGTAGGAAGTTTGCTATCACAAGAACAGGAAAATGAACATTTCACAGTGCTATATATACTACATTATTCATTTTCGGTCATGGGTTCCTGGTGAAAAATCTTCACCATATCACCCTCTAAATCCCCCCAAATTTTGAAAAAGTCATTCAGTTACACTCTGTATATATGAACCTTGGAAAAAAAGACCCTCTTTTTTGTATTTTCTTAACTCCGTTTGAGAAAGTATTAAGTAATGTTTTAAGACTTATAATTCAAATATAAATTTCAACACAATAATTTTGTCGTTTTTGTACTTCTTGCTAGAACACATAATGTAGTTTTAATATTACTTTTCATGCGAGCAATGCTCGTGTGCTTTTTTAATGATGTAGGCCTATTATGAGTTGTCTTTATGCTGACTTTGATATCAACATTATTTTCGTTCAAAATTGAACCTCTTGTACGTTCTTTCTGTCTCTCTTGAAGTCATTGTTACTTCGTTATTTGTCTATCGCACTCGTTCTTAAGAATAATCCTAAGCATAATGCACCACTTCTGCATTTAGGTGTGGTAAGTTGGAAAGGAAAAAAAAAACCCACGCTTGTCGCATGAAGTACTTGCCGTGTCAGACAACTCGTACATAGGCGTACTTGAATTGACATTGATATTGTATTTGAAAGAGATTCAATAGATTAACTATAAAAAGTACTTGTAGAATTGCTTCATTATTTCAGTTAAATTAATCATGGCCGACAAAATATTCATTAGAAATTTTACAGTTTGCTAATTTGTAAAATATTTCCAAATAAATTATGCTGCCATTTATTTCACTCGAATAATATAAGTCTCTGTATTTCTGTGTTATTCAAAATTTCAATAACATTATAAATTTTGAACAACTGATGGAAAAAGGTGAAAAAAGGAACAATGAGAAGTAAGGAGAATAAAATTAGATGTAATATGAAATAAGACATATCTTAAAAAGCAGCGAACTTGCATTATACATTTTACAATTTTAGACTATTAAAGGTGTATGACCACAAATATTATCAGAAAATGCAGGTTCTAAATTTCTAAACTTTTATGAGAAAATGAACTCACAATTGGACAAAAATTACAAGGTACCACAGCAAGACTTATTAGAACTTAAATATCTCAAAAAAAGTACAAAAAAGGTTACTAATAATATTTTTCAAACCAGTTTTATCAAAGTATGAAAAAAAATTCTGCAGTTACATCATTTGGTAACCATAACATTGTTACAGTCTCTCTGCTATCTTTAATATTTTTCCTGCATGTAATAAACTCTTATTTCTGAAAAGTAGACTACTCTCAGACATGTAGAGTTGTTTATTTTAATACAATTAATTTTTTATTTGTCCTATAAATATATATTAAAATTTACATAATGTTTTGTGACCTAATTTTTCTATTTTCAAAGAGATGGGCATTATTTTAGTCTATCTTTTGCATAAATGCATGTTAAATCAGTGTACAAAATTTCAGAATTCTATCTCTAATCGTTGTGGAGTTATGAAATAATATGTGTGAAAATGTTCAAATTTTGGAAAATTTAATTTAAAGTAAAAAGTGAATTATAAAAAATATTATTAGTAACCTTTTTATACTTTTATCAGATATTTAAGTTCTAATAAGTCTTGTGGTACCATGTAGTTTTTGTCCAATTGTGAGTTCATTTCCTTATAAAATTTTAGAAATTTAGAGCCTGCATTTTCTGATAACATTTGTGATCTTTCACGTACATATACTCTTAATCTGATTAGAATCATCTGTAGAAGTCACAGGATGAATGGAAGATGTTGTTTAACAAGTACCTGAGTGTGGGTGGCTCCACCTCTGTCCCTTGCAGGAATGTCCCTAGCTTGGAGTACCCGTACGGTCATCTTCCTCATCGGGGCATCGTAAGCAAATGCTACCTCCAGATGCCCACATTTGGATACAAGATTGCTTTCCTGGTCACCAAATGCGCTCTGGAGGTCAGTGACATCAAACAGCTGTTCCTGCGGCAGCACAACAATACACTAAAATCAACAGTAACCCTGTCCTCAGACAAAGCTATGGCAAAAATATACTTATTTGCCTTAAATAGGTCTATGTATACAGAAAGTCCCATTTATCGTGTGCATCTCTTATAACTTCTTTTTTGTTTAGATAGGTATTGGAATTTTTGTTTTTGAGATTTATGTTAGAACGAGGGGCTAACATGACTGTAGAGATTTAGTGCATATAACTACATTATGGTACAAGATACACGTGACGTCATCAAATTTTCAAATAGCACTACATACTTTAATCATGTTACATTGATTACACACATTAAGACGAGTTGAAAAATGTATCACAATGTCACCTTCCTAATCAATAACAACAACAAAATACAAAATGAATGCCATCAGAATGTACCGTTTGTTGTGGTGCCCCATTCATCTTGTGCATTAACTTACACAAAAGGAAAGACGACTGACGTCCGTACACGTCGTGTGTTTTGTGTTTGCTGTCTTAACATGTAAACAAACCATAACTGTCCACGCCACAATCCACGTACAGTGGCCTGCACGTTCTCCGGATCTGTCGCCACTCACTTCTTCCTGTGGGGAACTGTAAAGGACAGTGTGTACCAGAACATTGTGACAACACCAGACGCCATGCAGCAATGCATTCGACAGGCTTGTGTATCCATTCAGCCAGCAACATGCCGGGCAGTCATACGGTCTTTCGGGGAACGCCTTCGAATGTGCTTTAATGTGAATGGTCACCATTTGGAACATCTTCTGGGACTCTCAAAGCATAACATTATCACATTGGAAGTACGTTTTTGTTTCGTTTTGTTGTTGTTATTGATTAGGCAGGTGACATTGTGATACATTTTTAAACTGGTCTTAATGTGTGTAATCAATGTAACATGATTAAAGTGTGTAGTGCTGTTTGAAAAATTGATGACGTCACGTGTTTCTTGTACCATAATGTAGTTACATGCATCAAATCTCCCCTCGTTGTAACATAATGCTCAGAAACAAAAATTCCAATACCTATCCAAACAAAAAGTTATAATAGGTGGACAAGATAAATTGGACACTCTGTATATTGTATTCATTATTTGTGGCGGAAGAAACAACTATAGACCAGGTTTTCTCCGAGTATTTTTGGTTTTGTTTGCATTCTGCATTTACGAATTAGTTACTCTCGTAATGATAGGCCTATAGGGGAGAGTCGGGTAGTATCGGACATCGGGTAATATCGGACAGTGAGTTTCTTTCATCTACCATACGATGATAGTACCTGATTGACATGGTTACGTTTCTGTGATGTCGCATAGAGAAACTTAACCATGTCATTCAGGTACTACCATATGGTGGTAGATGAAAGAAACGCACTGTCCGATACTACCCGACTCTCCCCTACATGAAAAATCCTAACATATTTTTATTAAATATTAAGGAGTACACATTTGAGAAATAATGTAAAATATAGATGCATTGGAAACTGGCTCTGATGATTTTTTTCTATAATTCTGGTAGCTAATGATCAGGAATAGCAACTACCGCGAGGAGTGGATAAAGATTACAAATCAAAGTCTATACAGAATGTCCGATAAGTTCCGCATCATGGTTAAATTATAAAATTTGTTCAATATGACCATCTCCGATTTCAAAACATGCCTAGAGTGAAACTTCACGATAATTACAACGAGGTGCAGTATGTCGACGATGGTTTCACGACACTTTTCCTCGATCCGCGTTCGTGGATGGTGCAGGTCACAAATCTTCACTTCGTGTACCGTTTCATTAAGAAAATCCCGTAAATCAGAGTCAAGCGAATTTAGGTCCGGCGACCTGGGAGTCCACTCTCTGGGTCCTGTGCGGCCTATGTACATACGATGATGCCGGAAGGGACCTGATAGACAAAAAACCAGAATGGTTCATGCAGGATCGTGCTCCACCACATTGGTGCCACATCTGTGTTGAATTTGCTCGATGACAACTTCCCCGATCGGTGGATATAACGCAGAAGATCCAGAGAGTAGACTTTCAGGTCGCCTGACATAAATCCACCTGACTTTGCTTTCTGGATTTTTCGTAAGGAAAAGGTATAGGAAGTAAAGTTTCGTGACTTGCAATACCTACGAACGGGATCGAGGAAAAGTGTCGTGAAATCACTGCCGACATACTATACCGCGTTGAAGTTCGCTTCCAGACATGTTTGGAAATCGTAGAGGGTCATATCGAACATATTTTTTTATTATTATCCGGAACTTGTTGGACACTCTGTAGATTATTTCAGTACTTTTTCGAGTTCTAGATAGTTACCGCTTTGGAAGAGACTATTAGCCTATATGGAATATTTTGTGGATAATAATAATAATAATAATAATAATAATAATAATAATAATAATAATAATAATAATAATAATAAGTTCTTCGGTACGATAAAATCGATTACAAGCGTTTGCACAATTGTTTATTAATTTACTTATTTATTGCTAAGTACAGTTTCAGAAAAAAAATTGCCGACTCTTGAAGTTCCTTTCAGAGCACTATTCACACCGTAACGATTTAATAACGGTTTTCAACACAGTATTAGTAGTATTTCACAACTAATGCAAAAAACACTAAATTAATATGAAAATAAGATCAAATTAATGCCTAAGAGTTATTATGTAACAAACATGTACAGTATCACAACCCCGATTATGAAAATTCATCGAAGCATTCCGGTAGCTCTGTGCTAGTGTGCTTTCTCGCAGACTACAAAGTTTAGGGTTCGGATACTGTTGAGGAAAGAGTTTTTAAAATTAATTATGTAGGTTAATTTCGTTTACCATCATTCTATTTTACTGTACGACTTAAAAATATTCATCTACTATTATGAATAGATCAATTTTCAACGCATCTTTTCAAATGCCTTTCCCATTACGACAACAATCGACGTAAAATGCATTTCCGTAACTGGCAAAGCGATCTCGTGTGTACCAATGCTTTGGAGCACTGAGCATGCGCAATGGTTTGAATCTGGAATTCAGGTGAGCCATTTTTTTTCTGTAACTGTACATACTACAGTACAAAATTAATATACAGAATAAACGTAGCGCATAACCGTTTGGTTAAGCTCGTATTCGGGAGCAGTAAATTTAATAATAAAAATATAATATAATATAATATAATATAATATAATATAATATAATATAATATAATATAATATAATATAATATAATATAATATAATATAATATAATATAATATAATATAATATAATATAATATGTACTAAAATAAATATAACAAAATTCAATAAAAGTACAATAACTACAAAATTGGAATTATTAAGATAAACATCAGAAAATAAAATCAGGAACAGAATATAAGTTTGAATAATTAAATGAATTAATAATAAAAAAGAAAAGGGACATGGATATTAAACAATTTGCTTTATTTTATTATTAAAATTTCAGAATTAAAATTGCTTAGGTCTGGATTTATTATCACTATGAAGTTATATAATCTTGGCCTTTTAACTGTGGCTGTGATTTAGTCCAGTGGTAGTGTAAAATTTAGTTCCGTTAAGAACATAGCAGCTTTGTTCTGGTAGAATAAACATGGTGTTAATTTAGGAAAATTGGCTAATGCCACAACTGATCGACGAGGAAGAACAGGGGTTCATTTTCCAACAAGACGAAGCCCCTCCACATTGGCATACGGAAGTCAGGGTGTACCTAAATCAACACCTGCCAGGCGGATGGATTGGTCATACAACGGACGCAGACAGCACTTTCTGTACATGGCCACCCCGTTCACCGGATTTCAGTGTGATTTCTTTCTGTGAGTTTTCGTCAAGAGCAATGTTTACATACCTCCACTTCCAGCGACGTTGGCAGAATTGAGAAGACATTAACACAGCAATCAGGAACATCACACAATACATGCTTGAGAGGGTTTGGCAATAATGGGACGTCTGCCGTATTACACGTGGGGCTCACATCGAGTGCATCTAAGGTCAGTAAAAAACTTCAAACTTCCCTCTTTCAAATGGTGGTAAGATCATGTATTTATGTTCAATACTGGTGAAAATATAGCCTTCTGAAATCGTCCAGTAATTTGTAACCAGGGTGTGGAACAAAGCAGGCCGCGATAGAATGGAGGTGACGTACGTCTTGGTTGTTGATGGTGTCCGTGAAGTGCGACGACGTGCTGGGGTGCGTCTCCTGCGCGGTGAGGGGCGCCTCCTCGTCCATGGTGTCCACGCTGCACTGCATGGGCAGCTTGCGGTACGCGGCGCCGCTGCCGCCGTTGCCTCCACGCCCATCGCGGTGCCGCAGAGCCTTCTCCTTCTGCTGCTCCTCCTCTCCGCTCGTCGTCGAGCAGCTGGAGGACGCGCTGCTGCTGCCAACCTTGCCCTTCTCCGCCAGAGAGATGAGGTCCGCGCCCTGCGATGACGTCGGCGACTTGCTCGGTTCTGCAACACGTACAAGTGTGTGAAGAACTGCGCTACGACCGTGCCAGTGGCAATGAAAGAAAAACTCGGGCATTTCAAATGCAAGTTATCCTTCGAGCGGGCGCGCCTTTGTATAAAGTGCGCCAAATTTTATAAACATAAACAGTCTTACTAATAAACCGTGTATAGTTTTTATACGAGACTTATGCAGAGTTGAGACAGAAAACGTTACTAATAAACCGTGAATAAGCTATGGACGTATAAACAGGCTGTAACTATACAATGGGAATTGCTTTGCAGTAGTTATATACGCGAAACCCCTTGTTTAAGCGTTGTATATAGAGAAAAAATGGCCGCCCCTCTAACAGCTGTTCGTATAGACCGTCATTTTATGATGATGGTTGCCTTGTAACCACAGAAGAACAAACCAAAGATCATAGAATTATTAGAATAATATTGCTGTAGCTTGTACTCTTTTGTAGTGTGGTAATCGATTAGAGCCAGTTGTACTATCGATATTTAACACGCCACACTAGAGCGCTCTACCGGATGCAATAGAGAACCTCAGATATTCTATTACCTTTCGTAATGAAGTAATGACGAAACTATGACGTAGCTGTGTAACAGTTATACTGTTATACACAACGTATGTAGTGATTATTAGTAAGAAATTTACACACGACTTATAAACGAGCTACTCATTGCATAAGTATAAGACAGTTAAACGTCTGTATATAGCGTTTTTATTAGTAAGACCGAAAGAGTATAAGATATGCTGGTCATATGGCCTTGTATACCTCTGATTAGGATCCTGGCTGATGTACACATCTTTTACCAGGCAATACATCTCACTTGACGATATGTCAGAGGAAGAACAATATTGTTTGTATACATCTGAAATCTGATTACAGTCTTACTAATAAACTGTGCATAGTTTTTATACTAGACTTATGCAGAGTTGAGACAGAAAACGTTACTAATAAACAGTGAATAAGCGATGGATGTATAAACAGGCTGTAACTATACAATGGGAATTGCTTTGCAGTAGTTATATACACGAAACCCCTTGTTTAAGCGTTGTATATAGCGAAAAAATGGCCTCCCCTCTATCAGCTGTTCCATATCGACTGTCATGGTTGCCTGGTAACCACAGAAGAACAAACCAAAGACCACAGAATAATTAGAATAATATTGCTGTAGCTTGTACTCTTTGACCAAAATGTAGTGTGGCAATCGATTAGAGCCAGCTGTACTATCGATATTTAATACGCCACACTAGAGCGCTCTACCGGATCCAATAGAGAACCTCAGATATTCTATTACCTTTCGTAACGAAGTAATGACGAAACTATGACGTAGCTGTGTAACAGTCATACTGTTATAAACGACGTATTTAGTGATTATTAGTAAGGAATTTACACACGACGTATAAATGAGCTACTCATTGTATAAGTATAAGACAGTTAAACGTTTGTATATAGAGTTTTTATTAGTAAGAACATTAGTGTAATATGTTACTAGTCAGGGATGTATACAGTAAGGTGGAAAGAAACTGGCCACTCTATCCCATTATCTTTTGACTCTTAATTGCCTCGTGAGTTATGTCTTATTTGTGTCACTTATGAGGTTTAAATCTGTCTGCGGATAAGTAATTAAAATTGCGTTGTTAATAGAAGGGATGATATTGGAGCTAAATGACAGTAGGTAAACATATGCACTAAAAATAAATTGGGTCGATTAAATAATCTGTAATGTCTAGACTCTAGAGTCCCTTTGTAATGAGAGTTGAGGCGTTCCATGATCTCCTTTTAATCCCATCAACAATTAAAATATGTAATGATTTGATAGCACTGAATGACTAGAAAATGGAAAAACAAATCTCCCATGAGAAGCAAAATCATTGGCCTAGCTAGATTGTATACAGATATTAAACAAATTTGATACATAATTTTATAATATAGTACATTATTGCAGCCACATTATCACTGAGGAATAAGAAAAACCTGAAAGGCCGTACCAGTGGTAATGATAGAAAAACTCAGGCATTACAAATGCAAGTTATCCTTCGAGCGGGCGCGCCTTTGTATAAAGTGCGCCAAATTTTTATGAACATAAAGAGCATAAGATATACTGATCACATGGCCTTGTATACCTCTGATTGAGATCCTGGCTGATATACACATCTTTCACCAGGCAGTATATCTCACTTGACGGTATGTCATAAAAAGAACAATATTGTTTGTATACATATGAAATCTGATTAGTGTAATATGTTACTAGTCAGGGATGTATACAATGAAGGTGGAAAGGAACTGGCCACTCTACCCCATTATCTCTTGACTCTTAATTGCATCGTGAGTTATGTCTTATTGGTGTCACTTATGAGGTTTAAATCTGTCTGCGGATAGCTAATTAAAATGATGTTGTTAATAGAAGAGATGATACTGGAGCTAAATGACAGTAGGTAAACATATGTACTAAAAATAAATTGGGTCGATGAAATAATCTGTAATTATCTGTAATGTCTAGACTCTAGAGTCCCTTTGTAATGAAAGTTGAGGCGTTCCATGATCTCCTTTTAATCCCATCAACAATTAAATTATGTCATGATTTGATAGCACTGAATGACTAGAAAATGGGGGGAAAAAAAAAACAAATCTCCCATGAGAAGCAAAACCATTGGCCTAGCTAGATTGTATACAGATATTAAACAAATTTCGTAAATAATTTTATAATATACTACATTATTTTGTAATAAAGTTTATTATATAATACATAGCTACATTATCACTAAGGAATAAGAAAAAAATGTTACCTTGTATTTACTAGAAGTAAATCCATTGTAAGTGCTTACTGGATTATACATTAAAGTATGCCATGTCTGGTTCCATTGTCTCAACTTTTCTCCTAGTTATTATAGAGGGACTCTAATTTATACCTTCTAGGGTTTTACGTGTAATGGACTTAATTACGTGGTTCGATATTGCATTGTATACAATTTCAAGTTGTAATATACTACCACAGTCTAGTATATATACTGTTTTCGCTGTAAGAAAAATCCTAATGTAAACATAAGCACGTTGCTGTCATACCCGTGATTGGCTCCCAGTTGAAACACTCACACGGCGCAGGAAAATATAGTCCGTATTTGGAAACCACAATCTTGTATTACTTGAAAATAAAAAATTTAAATTCTAGTTGTTAAACACGATGAAACATATAACTTCACTCATGTGTAAAACGCTATGTAAAAGAAAAGCTACTTTTATATTTTGTTATGTAGCCCTACTATGAACGCGGATGAATACCAACAGTAATACCGAGGTAGTCTGTTCTTGTAACAAGCTGGCGTCACTTGAGCTCGTAGTTGTTCACGAAAACACGTGGTACTGAGATATGGCTTCTGTATCCTCAACTGTCCATTGTGAAGACATAAGACTTAAAAATAATTTAATTGCAGTAATTATAAAGAAATGTTTCCTAAACAAATGAATGCATAGTATTGAGGTTAGGCCTACTTGACGAGTAACGGGAATTGTTTAACATGAAACAGTATGTACAACAGTAGGCGGGAACATGTACTGAGAATCTATGGCGCCAAACAGTGACCAATGAAGCCTCAATTCAGTCACGTGCTATTGTTGACATTAGGATTTTTCTTACAGCGAAAAGATTATAGTCACGAAGCTTGAGTTGTGAGGGTGCTAGGAACAATAGGCTGTGGTGGTACTATTTAGCATTGTCTGTAATGAGGCGATATTAGCGATCCTAGTGGTTAGCAACTATCTATGGATGCATATTTACTACGTATTGAGCTTCGTGACTGTATATACTAGACTGTGGTATTACTGTGCGACCAAGCGAAATACTGAAATAAACGTCTTAACATCACTCTAGCAGTGTTGCCATATTTAGCGATAAGTTGCTAAATCTAGGGAATTTTGAATCAGTCTTGGCGGCAAATTTTGTAAAATACGATTAGCGACTTTTCTGCGGATTTTTATATTTTTCCACTTTTTTCTTTCTTTTAAGTTAAAACATTCAACTGAAGTCATGCACTTCTTAGTTTTAGAAGAGGCATGGGTACATGTTGAGTAGTCTAATGATTCATACGTGAAAGCCCTGATCTCATATATTTGTGTTCAGTGATCAGGGGTGAAAGATGCTGATTCAATGATTCTCACGGGCTAGATCTCTCTCTCAATGCTACTGCTGCAACACCCGTAAACGGTGGCAACTTTGATTGGCACGTGACGAGTCGCGAATTGCAGCTAATGTAATCTTGGTTCTTCCCCACAACACGGAGATTTTCCATTCCGAACCGATCCGAGGAAGTTGAGTTTTGGAATTTTGTGCCGACAGTTCGTGTGAAGCAAATGAGACTGTGGTTTTTGCTGGTTTTAATATATTTAATATAATTTAGAAAGTTTTACAATTTGCCAGAAAGTGTAGTGCCAATGATTGGATCAAATGCAGTGTATTAACAATCAGCTGTTCCCATCTCAAGATCACAGCCGTCAACAACACAACCAGACTCCGCGGAAGAAGGTGACGACGAGGAAATTATATTTTTCTCCACATATGTGTGTTTTTCTTATTTTTATTTAGTGATATTTATTATTAATTTTTAGCGACATTTCTGGGGATCTTTTAAACAAACTTTAGAGAGATTTAGCTACTTTTTGTTGAAAAGTTAGCGAGATTGTAGGGCGATATGTTGGCAACAGTGCACTCTAGTCTAGAGAATCGCAGAGCGCATGTAACATCAAACCTCATTAGATTTAAGAACTACTACATGAGATTTTTTCAACTTACTATAATTTAAACAATACTGTTAGGAATTTTTAAGTATCTAAATATATTCAATATTATCAAGCACTACGTTATTAAACTAGGATCTTTTTTATATTGAATTTATGACACAGTAGCCTTTTAAGTAGGCAGTAGTGTCGTTAAGCCGGAAGTGAAGTGAAGTGAACATCAAACCTGCTAACCTACGAGAGATGAAATGCGGGGTCTGGGAATTTAGTAGGGAATATTATATCCTTAATAATAATAATAATAATAATAATAATAATAATAATAATAATAATAATAATAATAATAATAGTAATAATAATAATAATAATAATAATAATGATAATAATAATAATAATAATAATAATAATCCAACTTAAAAAGTATTTTTTTAAAAATTGATCATCGGCAGTGCCGATTCGGCACCTATAATATAATTATGTAGGCTGTATAGAAAACTTGTGCGCATTTCCGTATTATTGTATATAGAAAACGGATTTTTCGATCCTACAACTTCCTATGTCGTGAAATACCGTGTTTCACCTTCCCATTTTTCCTGTTTGTTACACAGTGTCCATACTGAAACTGACTTAAGTAGAAAACACCGCAGGTATGAGTTCTTTCATGCATTAACTACAATGTTAATTCGAATTTGTTGTCTTGTTGTGAATTATTTCAAAGTGTTATTTTAGCTCTGTGCTTTTAATGAATGTTTGAGATGAAATACAGTAGATGGAAATTAAGTAGAGGTTATCCTTTATAATAATGATGATAATAATAATAATAATAATAATAATAATAATAATAATAATTCATCATCATCACCATCATCATCATCATCAACATCATCGTCCTAACAAATATTGGGCCTAATGGCCCGTTACGGTCTCAAACCATCTCTTTAAAGGTCTTCCTAGCGTTTTCTTCCCTCTTGAACAGTAGGTAGAAATGTGACAAGGGATAATAATAATAATAATAATAATAATAATAATAATAATAGTAATAGTAATAATAATACTTTTACTTTAAAATTCGATAGAAGCATGGAAAATTCTCAATTGATTGTTAAATAATTAGGCGATTAAGCTCTGAATATAATGAAGGAAAAACTTATTTTCATGTAGCGGTTTCATTCGACGTTAGCAGATAGTAGTGCTACGTATATTTGAAATTACTACCCTGCTTTCGGCTCCTCACGTAGTTTACCCACCCCTGAGTGAAAGATGTGAGCACATGTCGTTTGAGAACTGCTGTGTTATTTGGCAACGAATCGCAGCGCTGTGGAATGAGTGCACGAACAGGACAGAACAAACGACTAGAAGTCTTAGTTGAGCGTGTCATGCTTGTGTTGAGGCAGCAGAAGTCTATGTTTGCGTGTTTTGTGTGCGTGGTTAAGGGCGTAATGAAGCAGGTTACAACGACACATGCCTGGAGGTGAGTGCTAGTCAATTAGTTAAACGTTCATTATTGTATATTACAGATTATACTGCATGTTAACGCAGAAAAACGAACCATAACCGAAGAAAGGTTAGGAATACTGTAATATTATCAATTCTCCACGATAAAATATTAGCATCAATATCCAATTCGTTAATAAATTAAATAATATTACATTACTCTCAATTGAATACTGTATTTCAACGAAGTGTTTTAATGGAATGGTTTCATATAAGAGAAATAGAAATATTAGGTCAACAACATAAAAATTATGTAATATATGAATCCAATAATGATCATTTTCTTACGTCATAAATTACATTTCAATATGGCTTCATTGTCACAAACAGTGTTGCCACATTCGGCGATTTATCGCAATTTGGGCTACATAAAAGTGACAATCGGCGAGTAATAAAATTGAGAAGTCGCCGAGTCGCCCTTCAGACTATCTCAAAAATCGAAAGGGCGAAATTTTATTTCCTCTTACATATTAATGTATTATTCATAGGTTTTCAGGTAATTTTTAAAAATCGGAAGTTACTATTGCTCATTATTGACAGTATCGTTGCAAAATGCTTCGAATTCTCTTAATATCTGTGTTATATGACTAATATCTTGCATTGTGACATCATAATGCCATACGGCCGCAAAACACGTTATTATCCTTAGCGGTTAGTTTGTTTTATGTATTTTTATTGTGGAGGTGCATTATTATTCTGCTATTTTTTTATAATGCCAGCTGCTAATAATATTAATGAGTTAATGAGAAAACACGGCAAATATGAGAAACAATATCGAAAAGTCTGGGGAATTTTTTTTTATGAATTTGAGGGTAAGCTAAAAGTCTTCATAATTAGGGTCTATATGACTATAGGATATCGGTAGTGTGTTTATGAGAATGTATGTTGGCTAGATTGGAGAATGGGGTGATGTCATGTGGTCGACGTATGTGAGAAGGTTAGTGGGTTAGTTGAGGTGATATCTCAGTGACATGAGGTCGACGTATGTGAGAAGGTTAGTGAGTTAGTTGAGGTGATATCTCAGTGAGTTTTATTTACTCGTCATGTTGGTTTACGTCGGCCATGTTGTGACGTCAGTGTTCTGATGTATGTTTGTCAAACTTGACGAAAATTAAGCGATATCCTATAATAAAAGAATCCCGCTACTAGTACTAATGAGAGCAGGGAAGAATTTCGAAAATTTCAATTCGGGCTTGTTCGTTTTTTTCTGACTTATTTGAAAAAATCAGGAAATATTCGAAAATAAATACAGTTTACTTTTTGGAACTTTCTAGAAAAAATGCACGTGTATAGAATGGGTAGCGATGGGATGAAATAAACACATTACAACTACTGTTTTCATTCCACTCTGAATATGATCAACACATAGTCATGAGCTCGTAACATTTAGTTAAATGATTTTGTGAGTGAAAATACAAAATAATGTGCATATTCCGAGAAAAATGTGTAAATACTAATAATTATGTTCACTATTTTCTGTTTCCATGCCATTTAAATAACTTTCAGGAAGGGGCACAAAAGTAATGCAAATTTTAAAATGCACTAATTGTTCGATTCTTCCAGTATGAAGACTGTTGCGTTTCTTGGTAGGCTCTAAGTAGGGAATCGAACCCGCGCACGAACGTAACTTCGAAACTGCAGGCAAGCGCCTTAGCCTACCGAGCTACGCCAGTAACTTCAGAATCTTGAAAGAAGTATTTTTTAACGAAGCATCCACACACTAAACGATTTACGTAATAATATGTGGATTTAATTATAATACATTACAACTAAACATTCTAGAGTGTGGATGTTCAGTTACAAATGCTTTATTCAACATTCTGAACAGTCTAACTTGACTGTTGCAACGTTGTTGGGGTGACCCATTCAATTGACGAGTCGAACCTACTAAGACTGCGTACGCTAGTGAAGGCAAGCACCAGTACAACTGCTCAAGACGTGTTTATAACCAAAGCTCGGAAGTTGGGGACTTGTGTCTTTGAACGTGGCTAAGCGACCGGACTTCAATGTCAACAAACTCCCGCTTCCAGCACGGAGGTACTGTCAGGTCTGCTATAAAAGTGGTTCCTGGCTGGAACAACATAATGATAATATTATGATAGGTTGAAACACGTAATTTTATAGCATATATATAAATAAACATGCAAAATACATCAAATTTACAGTTCTGCTCTGTACATTTCATTACAGTGTATGACTATACACTCAGGAACTCAGCCCCGACGCGGAAGGTTGTTTGGTGAATTAGTTGAACAGGAGAACTAGTTGTACGGTAAAGATTATTCGAAAAAAAAAAAAAAACTACATGCATTCGAAGATTTTCGAACCCATAAATTCTTCGTCTGTTAGTTAAACATGATTTGAAACGAAGGAAACTTATTTCCACGTCACATGAAGTGACGGGAGCAAACTTTAATTTTTTTATTTTATTTATTTTAACTAGCTACCTAGTGAGTACAAATTGCATTTATAAAATAAAAATGTTTCTAGCCACTACCGTAAGAGCCAGGCTCGTGTACAGTGTGGTCTTAGTGAATAATATAACATAAAATTTACAAGGACAGTTTACTAAATACAGTAATTAACTTAATTCAAACCAATAAGTACAACACAAGAGCAAGAGTAAAGAAGAAAGGGAAAACGAGAGAAAAATACACATTTAATATAAATTGACAATCCGACAGAAGCCAGTGATATTCAATAAAAACATGAATATAGTCGATAGAAATAAAAGGTAAAGAAAGTACATTTGTTACTATTATATATCATGGATAATTTTACAAAATTCTTTTTTAAAAGTTTCAATTTTAAAAAATTTCAAATTTGGAAAATGGTTTGAAATTTTATTATAAAGTCTTGGGCCTAAATAAAATACTGAATATTTCACTGTCACTGTTTCCTGTTCGATTTTCAGCAGATCTCGTATCTGAGAAAGATAAGTATATCCTAAATTTTTCTCGCAAATAGTTTTCAATTAGTGTATCACTACTAGGGAAGGTCCCTCTACGACTTGATCCATGGCTATGGACAAATTCTCCATCAATTTAAAGGACTGCAATGTCTTTCAATGAATGCCCGTTTCCAGCTCTAGTTTATGTGTGGTACAACTTACAAGATATAAACTCTGCATTAGAAGAAAATAATGTATCTCCTCAGAATTCCTCCACGAAATTCTGTACCTAAAATTTAAGAAATGCATTTTCAAACTTCCATAACACCCATTCGAATAACACGTATTTTCTAATTCCTCAAACAGACCGTTTACCTGTAATTCTCTTAATGTCATTGGCTTCGACGTGACACAGTTTATTCGTTCGTCTTCTTGCCATTCGATGTGACCACTTTCTTAGTACAAACGACTGTCCCTGAGCACTTGCAGCGTGAGCTTTGTGTACGTTATGCCTGTAACCTTACTCAAGCACACGACACATAAGTCCCCAAGATCCGAGCTTTGTTTATAACTTACTGTATATCCCCGATACAGGGCTGTGTCTAGTAGAGGAATTCAGTGTGTTCTATGCTTATATTTTTATAATTTACACATACTGAGAGCACCTAAGTTAGTCCGCCTGGATGAACACTTCTGCGTTTCTAATCGTATACGAGTTTTTCCGAAAGTTTCCGAAAAGAATGAAACATTTCTGTCTTTAAGAGAAAATATCGGAGAAAATACGAATTATTCCATTCTTTCGCATCTCTAATGCTAATGCAGTGAGAAGGTTACAAACTCCTTCGCACTGGTTTATTGATAGGGAAGACAGTTATGTAATTTGTTACATTATATCGCATACAATGTTTTATATTTATTGTTATAATAATAAACAATAGATGTTGATTAGTAATTTAGAAGAATATAGATTTATCTATAGTAAATATCACAAGAGGTCTGAGATTTTGGGAAATCTCAGAACTGGAGTGACATTTATTAGGACTATTTCGTGAATACAAGAATCATTTAAATAATATATCCCTAAAATTCGCTCACAAAATGTTAATAATATTGTATATTTATGAATACTTAACCTATTTAGACATTGTGAAGTCGAAATAGATGAATAACGATTACTGCAATAAAGAAATTAAATGTTATTCAGTAATGCCATTTGAGAAAAAACGAAATACACGTTTAAAAATGTTAATTTACATGTACTGCGCTTTTCTCTTCTTATTATAACAGAAATACGTTTTCATTATTTGTTGAAATAATTTAATTCAATCATTTTATAGTAAAATTACAAATAACCTGATTAATACATTAATTAAATGAACAATTTTTATGAAGGAGTGTCATTTTCTTTAGATACAATGGACATGGAATTAGAAGATGAAGGTGGAAGTAGGATTTCGCACTTTATTTAGTACATTGGATTCATGCTCATCGATTTACGTGGAAACAGTTGGCGACACTGACTAAACAAAAGAACGACCATGCAATAAATTAATATTGATAAACCGAGTTGCAGAAATTATCGCGATGTATGACTGTGATAGATTGGAATTCAAAATTTCATTACACTCCATTGGCCGAAAATGGAATGACGTCATATAAACGAAATAGTCTGTATAAACAAAGTAATAACAACAAACATAATTTGTAACCAATCTTTGAGGGAAACAATCTTTCTCTACAATTGATATGCAATGTGATTGGCTCGCCTATAATAATAGTAATAATAATAATAATAATAATAATAATAATAATAATAATAATAATAATGAGAATGATGATAATGATGACAGTGGTAATAATAATAATAATAATAATAATAATAATAATAATAATAATTACGTTAGCACTGTTTGACTTCAAAATAGACTCATATGCCACACAAGTTAATCGCCTACTTGACTTTGAGTCTTGGCCAAAAAAGGTTAAGAAAGTCAGTTACCGTCTTTAGTGAAGAGGGCTCATTGTGCCCAAGATAAAAGTATAGTGATTATGTAGTAAGCATCGGCCAGACCGCATCTTCTAGTAAATTTCCAAATATATACATTTAGGCTATGTTAATTAAATTTTAAACGTTTTCTTATAATTGACAGCCTCTTCACACTCTAACGGGAAAGTATGTTCCCTGGACCTCTGTCGTCGAAATACGGTCCTTTGGACGATGCTTAAGATATAATTACTAAGTTAGGATTTATTCTAATAAATCCATGAGCGGAGAAGAAAAAATTGTATGTTTTAACATTCATGTCACTTAAGTGCCGATTTAAGAATAATATAAAAATAATATTATAAATGATTGTAATGTAACATAAATCCAAAGCGTCCACACCTGTGGAGTAACGGTTAGCGCGTCTGACCGCGAATCTAGATTGCCCTGTTCGATTTCTGGTCGAGGCAAGTTACCTGGATAAGGTTTCTTCCGGAGTTTTCCCTCAACCCAATATGAGCAAATGCTGGGTAACTTTCGGTGCTGGACCCCGGACTCATTTCACCGGCATTATCACCTTCATCTCATTCAGACGCTAAATAACCTAAGATGTTGATAAAGCGTCGTAAAATAACCTACTAAAATAAAATAAATATACATCCAAAGCAAATGAGCGTCACTTTTACTCTGTATTTGGTAAGTACTGTATGTATGTTGACAAGATCATAGCTACAGTGACCGATGTTGTGAAGTTAAGATATAATTTATTATAAATATTTGTAATATTATCTTATTTATGGGTTTTATTCTCGAACTACGGAGATCCTAACAAATACAGCTTGTAATTTTGAACTTCTCTAGATAAATCCGCGAGTCACTTCGGATCAGGGTTGCCAGATGATTCCAGACCAATGCAATGTCGCCAACTATACACCTACAAGGCGCCAGAAAGTAGCCAATTATCTCTGAAGTTGATAGTAAAAGGAGTAATGAACTTAAAAAAATCTACAGTGTAATTATGAACACAACCATTCATATTCATTAATAAATTTGTAATAATTTTATTATTAATATTATTTAAAGATCCGGGATCATTAAGTGACATTATTCAGCTATGCTGTTTGTTTACAGGTATTACATACTATACAAATTGCTTCATTCGAACTTTTTCTTTAAATCTGTAGCTTCTTGAAGCCAGGCTGAAAATATTAATTTTTTCCATTAAGTGTGTCTATAGTCTAATGGTGCATTTTTTTTAAATGGTAGTGATTTTGAATTATGACTAAATACCGGTACTAAATTTTGAGGCTTGAATATATAATTTTAATTAAATTACAATTATTTTTATCACAGGGCAGCTTCTCCCACTCCTTGTTATACTTTCTGCACCTCTCTAATTTCGGCATCTTCTATATAAACGTTATGACGTTAACCAAGTGAAAGAATCAGGTAATTGGCTCGGTAAATCGCTGGTTTCCCGCTATTATTAATTAACGACTTAAGACTGGTCCACAATAAACCTGAAAAGGAAACGACAACGAGAACGAGAATGTAAATATTGTTAAAACAAATCTATTTAAATGTGAGAATTCGCAATTAACTATTGTAAATGCTTACATTTAAGTACATTTTTATTTTAACATTATTTCCGTTCTCGTTCCCGTTGTCGTTTCCGTTCCCGGTTTATTGTGAACCAGCTTTTACTGCTCAACATCGTTTCTATTAATTTATCAAAGTTTAGAAATGAAGCATAAAATGGATTACATGTATTTTAAACTAAAAGTTTAATTGGCAATAAAATCCACTTATTTAATCCATTAAAGTAATATATTTATAAGCATTAATTCCACTTAATTATGTTATTAAAGTCATCGTTGTAAATCACAGATCCCCATGTCATTGCCTGGGGAAGTTTTCTATGCAACCTTGAACGTTAGTCTGCCATTTTTTTTAAATTAAGAGGAATACAATAATTGATGAGTATTTACATTCTGAAGAATAGTACGTACAAGGGATCACAGTCAGTTTTGTGAAAAAAAAAGTTTTAATTAAATAATTTTTATAATGTTAACATTAAAGATGCCAGAAAAGTAGCCAGGTCGCTAAGTGGAAATTTTCGTCGCCACCAGGAACATAAATGGCGCCAAAATGGCGACAAGTAGCCATATCTAGCAACTCCGCTTTGGATAAGTTCAAAATCACTGGGGCATTATTATGGTAATTGAACATTATTAGAGACTCATCGTTAACTTTCACGTCTCCAGTGGCAACAATGACGAGAAAATACGCATATCTCGAAGCGTTATTTTTAAGAATGGCTGTTTAAATTAACTGTACACAGTTACGAGTATTTTCTGCGTTCAGCAGAGGACATGACGTACATTACTAAATAAAACTGTAGTTAATTGAAAACTTGAGGGGTTTGATTGTAATTGGAGGCCAGCAGTTTTCATTCATACTGGATAAGGTCTGACCATGACCTTCAGCTGTACGGCTTCATTGGTGGCTTTGGTGTGACGAGTCAGAAGTTTGTTTCTGATTACGTGTATAAATATCTCATCCTGGACTCGATGTGTATACATTGTTCGGGTATAAATTTCTTGTAAGGCTTTCTGTACGTCTACAGTATATACACTGATGACTTGGGAACGATTTTTAGGTGCTAAAAAGAGAGATTTAGGACTTAATGAAATCCAATTTAGGACTTTTAGGAACTGATATAAAATTAAAAATTAATAATTTAAATTTTAGTAAATATTCTGTTTTAGGTGCGATTTATGTACTGTACAAAGATGTATTAATTTTTTGTGCAATCTTTTCTAATACGTATTTGATAAAAAAATACAATTTTTAGAATACAAAGTCATGGACAGGGCATGTAGCACTTATGGGCGAATCCAGAAATGCATATAGAGTGTTAGTTGGGAGGCCGGAGGGAAAAAGACCTTTAGGGAGGCCGAGACGTAGATGGGAAGATAATATTAAAATGGATTTGAGGGAGGTGGGATATGATGGTAGAGAATGGATTAATCTTGCTCAGGATAGGGACAGATGGCGGGCTTATGTGAGGGCGGCAATGAACCTCCGGGTTCCTTAAAAGCCAGTAAGTAAGTAAGTAAGTAAGTAAGTAAGTAAGTAAGTAAGTAAGTAAGTAAGTAAGTAAGTAAGTAAGTAAGTAAGAATACAATGTCTTGTTATTATTTGTAGCAATACACCATCATATGCTTTTATGTAATGTGAATTTCTTCGGGTCGTCCCTGAGCAGCAGCTTGTACAACACACGTGAAGACGCCTTCATAAACACATTCTTCAGGTCAGGATATTGCAACCGAATTTCCTTTCACTTCTTAGACCAATATAAACGAAACTGTAAGACCAGTGTTTGTAAGGTATTTTTTTTTTTTTTTTTGCATTTTAAATGACATTCTTATAGTTTTTTTTTCACATTTTTGCATTTTTAGTACCAGTATTGTTATTTTAAATAAACGCAAAATAATAAAAAGCAGCTTTTCAAGCACAGATAGTTTTTAGTCATTTATAGTAGTTTATGGTTCATTTAGGTGTTTTAGGTCCTATAGAATTTTAATAGGGGGATTCTGTGTACATGAAACGTAGAGATATCTGAACAACATACGTCTTGGACGTAGGCTTAGTAGCAAACAAAATAGATACGGAACTAGAAATGCGTTCCCTTCTGATGACCGACTCTAGAAATTTCCGAATTTAGACATAGTCTATCTTTTATGCTAAATTCCTTTTCCACTCAACCAGACAAAAAGTATACAATACATATATATGAACTTACAAACTACAAAGAATACAGCAATTTGATTTAGGTAAAAGTTACGTGTATACAAGAGTTATTTATCAAACCACAAAGAATACAACAGTTTGATTTAGGTAAAAGTTACGTGTATAGAAGAGTTACTTTATCAATTAAATCGTAAAATACTATGAACTATTAATTAAACAATGAAATACAAATTGCGTAGTAGAATTAAACTAAAATACATAAAATAATACATAATCCACCCAAAAGAAATGGAATTTTTATCTGTCCAGTACCAAATTTACAACCTATCGGTTCTTGCGTCAGTCAACCCCTTAACTCTGCCAGCTAAAAATAAATCTATTATTATTATTATTATTATTATTATTATTATTATTATTATTATTATTATTATTTCAAGTCTGTTTTTCCGAAATTCATTTTTAAGACATTCAGTCTCTTTATTTGTTATTTATTTCTATGTTTGCGTAGCTTGGTTGCTCACTATAGAGAGGAGCAAAACGTTGCATTCAGATGCTTGGACAGCATTTTGAACACCTGCTCTAGGTAGAATTCAGTTAGGAATGTCTACACTTCTGCTCTTAGTCAGCGAGGAATCTCGACAGAAAATATGCATTATCTCGACAACCAACGGTTAATTTGCGAATCAATGTGTATTGGAGCTTTTTTACTTGTGTTAGTTTGTATATTACATCTGTAAATTATTGAAAATCACTTTAGAAACACCCTGTATATATCATAAAACTTCATTCATGCATACTACTGCACATATACAAGCCTACATATTAGAATAGAATGTTTTATTTTCGCTGGCAGAGTTAAGGCCATAAGATCTTCTCTTTCACCCAACCAGCTTTAATCAATATAATAGTGACATACATACAGTGCGATCGAGAAGTCTCTCCGCAGTGCTTGTGTAGCCGAGAATCCACTAGGCAGAGAATTCAAGTGGCAGCACTGGCCGCTAAGCATGTGATGGACTGGGGGTGTGAGGTTATCAAACTGGAATGAATGGTGGAGTGCCAACTTTCCACAGGATTGTATTCTAGGGTTACTAGAACTAATAGAGCTGCGGAGGGACTTTTCGATCGCACTGTATTTAAATTATGAATACAGTAGAATCTCGTTAATCCGAACTACGCTAATCCGAAAATCTGGTTAATCCGAACAAAATTATTTTAAGAAAAAAACTAAATTTATTGTAATAATACAAAGTAGCGAAAAGAAGAATAAATATGAATGGACTCAATTTCTTTTATTTAAAAAAATTATGAAAATAGCACATGCAAGGGTACTTACAACAATGAGTATTTTCTGTACATTATTTACACATCTGTCCCCTGGTAGAGGGGAAGAGAAGGCCTGATGTCCTTATCTCTGCCAGGTAAAATAGATAGATAGATAGATAGATAGATAGATAGATAGATAGATAGATAGATAGATAGATAGATAGATAGATAGATAGATAGATAGATAGATAAAATCAGTAATTTTCTGTTGTAATGAAGTGGACCTATTGGTTGTGGTTCTAAAAATAGCAACAGTGTACTCTCTCAGCGCTCGTGAATAGCATGCATTGCATTACAGGAAATATTTCGGTTAATCCGAAAATCTTGTAATCTGATTAGGTCTTGGTCCCAATTAGTTTGAATTAACTAAACTCTACTGTTTTTACAATACACTAAAGATTCTCTAGCAGTATTTTTCAGTTAAATTTTAACGACTAGTACATGTTTATTTAATTTGAGGTAAAGCCATTACAAAAAAGTAATAAATTCATAATAGTGCGTCAACATAGGACATATATAAGATGATTAGTTAAACCCATTCATTATCTAGGAAGGAAGATTAACCTTCTCACAGTCAGTCTCTACTACGGGTGATAAATTAATTTTTCTTCTTAAGTAACGGGACTCCGAATTGTGTTATTAGGCCTAACACTTGATCCATAGTCGAGGACTCGTTTAATCCCATTAATTAAATTCTTCTTTATGTCTCGTAACATCAGACATACGGTGCATTTGAAATATCTTTCTTGTACGGTTTAATATTTATATATATATATTTGGGTTGCAGAGAGTAGTGAAGTGCATTCCATAACCTCTCCTACTCAAATCCCATCCTCACCTTCCCACGGTACAACCTGTTTTTAATAAACGAGGCTCTGGGGACCGAATCACAGCGGTATAACTGCTCCATCAAACATGTAGGAGATGATATTCCAACATGCTGACCTGCCATGTCATGCATAAGCATCCCCTAAGTCAGGGGTTCTCAAACTGTGCGTCACCAATCTTTATCTGGGACGTCGCGGCTATATGGGAAAGTGAAATACTGTTCTCCAACCAGGAGATTAACCGTGAAATGAATCTGCTTACTATTGCGTCATCTATCGGAGCGAAGTAGATAGAAATAGAAATATGTTTTATTTAACAACGCTCGCAACTGCAGAGGTTATATCAGCGTCGCCGGTTGTGCCGGAATTTTGTCCCGCAGGAGTTCTTTTACATGCCGGTAAATCTACTGACATGAGCCTGTCGCATTTAAGCACACACCTGGCCCGGGATCGAACCCGCAACTTTGGGCATAGAAGGCCAGCGCTATACCAACTCGCCAACCAGGTCGACTAGTAGATAGATAATATTATCGTTATAACGTCAGTTTAAAAAACATGAGCTCTCCTGCATATGTTATTTCCTGTGGGGAGAGATTAAAAGACTAAGGGTGCTATTCATAGACATTTCGCTAGCCCGCGCTACGAGCGTGCTAAACTAGCCCCGGCTATCGACTGGTTACTTGTATAGGATTCATATCATATCGCTAACACTGGTTTATGAATAAGAAAAACGTTAGTTTGCTGATCATCCACCGGAAACCCGCGCTAAGAATGTCTATGAATATGGCCCCAGGAGATTAACCGTGATCTAATTTTATAACTAGGGTAGTATAAATATATGTGTGTCAGTGTTATCGTTTGTGTTTTGAGAGTTAGTCAATGGAGATGCGTGTATCCACGTGTGTGACCTTATGACATCAACATTCATTCACAGCATTACCCCGCTACGTCTCATTCCCCTGAGACTTTCTCCTGGTTGGAGTACAGTATACGAATATAATGTATATTGAAGTGTAACATGTAAATTTTCAGTACGTGTACATATTTATTTTATTCTAATTTTGTATTTTTTATTTAAAAGAGTATATGCTAGTAGGGTCCACACCTGTGGATTAACGGTTAGCGAGTCTGGCCAGGTGGCCGGGTTCGATTCCCGGTCGGAGTAAGTTACCTGGTTGAGGTTTTTTCCGGGTTTTCCCTCAACCCTACACGAGCAAATGCTGGATAACTTTCGGTGCTGGACCCCGGACTCACTTCACCGGCATTATCACTTTCATCTCATTCAGACGTTAAATAACCTGAGATGTTGATAAAGCGTCGTAAAATAACATATTAAAAATACATGCTAGTAACTTAATGTAAAATATTATATTCTTAAAAAAATACCACCAAATCGAATTTGACTTTCTTTTTATAGGGCCGTTGCAAGGAAAATGTGACATATAGTATGAAGAGAGACGTGGTTTCAAAGAGTTTGAGAACTCTTGCCCTAAGTGCTGAAGAGGGGATATGGTAGGTGGAGTTATCTGACAATCCTCCCAGTTAGGTCATATGGACCCGCTAACCAACGGCAGGCGTGGTCCTCCAAACAGTTTGGGGGTTGCATGTAGGGGATATAAGCGACATAACAGAAAAATGTGCTGCCTACATTAAAATGGTTATGGGTCATTCCATGCAAAAAAGTATGTTTTTAACCCATGATGTCTCAAAAGTTAAAAATATTGTAGTAGGTTATTTTGTATGTTCTAAATATGAATTTCAAGCAATACTATATTTATGTCGTTCATAGTCCGGCAGCAATCAGAATTTAAAATACTGGTTTAACAAAGAACACTGTTTCATTCATTGAAGTTTTCTTACTATGTGAAGGAAGATAGAAAAGTGATTTCAATGCAATTCGAGAAAGGAGAGCCTTGTTTATAAATGCCCTTAAAATGAAAAGAATATACAATTTTTTAAATATTTACCCACCGTAAAATAATTTAAAAAACTATAGAACACAAAATGCAATTCATTTTTACAGACGAAGAAACATGTGTTTAATTCTTTAGAGTATATGGTTTTCACTGTGAAAATTTCAGAATGGTGGCTTAAATATCATGTCAGTTTTTAATAAAAATAACTCACAGGAACAAAGGACTCAGCAGGTAGGCTCTCCCGTCGTACAGAATGTTGCGCGATCAAGGTCAGGGAGACGGACATTTGAGATTACTCATCGTTATGAAGTCTCGCGACCGCCACACATAGCAAGCGATTTTCAACCGTCGGAACAAAAATTAACAATTTTATTAATTTAATTATTCACAGGTTTTTTGAGATAAATCATAAAACTTGGAAGATGGATTAGGAATAAGATTTTCTTTAATACGAATGAAATTCGCATGAATTTAATTTGTTGCATTCGAATATAAAACTATTTCTTTTTTTCAATGATGTGTTTTTATGAGCATGCCTTAATATTATTCGGATTAGTCTTTAAGGTATTAAAATATGGTTATTCAGGTTTATAATAGCGTCTGTTTAGTTTCGATGACACTTCATATAGGGTGTCTAGAATATTTTAAATGATGGATAACATGTAATTGCCACTCATTTTTCAGTCATCAGTATGACTAAAATATTAATGATATAGCGGTCATAGTTGGCAGTTTAATTTACTATCATTATAGCATTATTATATTAAAAGCCCAAAAAAATTCATGACATCGTTGGCATATTCTTAAAATTTTGTATGGAATGACCCTCACTCCTATATTGGAGAGGGAGAGAGTGAATGGCTTCATTGCTAAGAACTCAGCGTTGGTTAACAACTAGGGACCGGCAAATCAGACAAGACTCACGCCCGTACCTGCTTGCCGTCATGCTTGGGTTCCGGTGACGCTACAAAGCAAGTTAACTTCTAAGACTGAACCCATTGAGACCGGGTTTTATAGGTTTAGTCCAAGCGGGACCCAAGAAAGCCTGCCTGTTTGCTCGTATTATAAGGTAGAGTGACTTGCATTCACGGAAACCATCTGCACTGGTTAAGATGAAACAATACTAGTTTGAAACCTAAGTTCGTTGGCTATTTAGTCACTTAAAAAATCTTTATCTTATGGTCCAACACGGCAGATCATTCTTGATTAAAGAAACACAGTTTTACGATTTATTGCGCTACAGAATTCATAAAATAATAAGACAATATTATACATTTCATATTCCTGCCAAGTGTATCTGGCTCAACAAAATAGTAACATTTTGTAACTTGTAACTAGTTGAGAAGAGAAGAGGAGAGAGGAGAGATGGAAATATGTTGAAAAGATATTGGTAACAATTTATTATGAATATCAACAACTATTATAGAAAAAAATATTTCATTTTAACTTTTTCTTATCAACAATTAAAAGCCTCATGAATAGGCCTACCTGTAAAATATATAATAGTTTTTTGTTCTTCAGAATATTGATTTGCTATTTAGCTTCTGAGGGAGAGATATCTTTTTATTTATGAAGCTGAAAGTTTGAATGGTTTGCATTAAATTTATATTACTACGATGAAAAGGAAAGTGCAAGTAATTTATAATAACTGTTGGAATTTAATAGATATTATGTTGACGAGAAATAGTTTTCTTTGTCTTTATTAACGGTACTTTTCAGAAGACAACAAATTAAGTTTTCGGCAGTTTGTCTATATCTGTAGGCTTCTTGTCAGGTTTGAATGACTTGGTTGATATTTATCATGCATCTGAAAGCAGCACAGTCTGGCGCAGGTCGGCGGAACCCAACAGTCCTTTCGGGTCACTCTTAGGACTGTTTGGGAGTCACGTGCAACCACACTGCCTGCCTGCTTGTGAGGGAAGGTTGCAGGCGGGCGAACGATACGAAGCGTAAGCCTGCTCACGGACGTAAACAGTCATGGGCAAGCCGGATAGACATTTTGCCTGCCTCTGTTAACAACAATAATATTGATGTAATCGTTCTTACGTATGAGGGCATGTGAGGACTGCTGGTGGTAGAAGCCGGAGTCTGCGGCGCTGGAAGGACCCGGCACGGGCTCCGGTAGCTGCAGCTGCGTCGAATGGAGGCTGGCAGACTGCTGCAGACGCCGGAGGACGTCTTCCTCGCTGTCCGAGCTGGACTCCGGCTCCTCGTACGAATACGCCTTCCCTGCAATGGACACAGCAACACCATGACTCCTCCGTCCTTTCAATACCAGTGGGTGTTCTGTAGAAATTCTTAGCTACAGAGAGATCAGATGAGTTGTGAGCGGGAGCGACGGGGTCTTCACTGTGCGCTGCTGACGCTCTCGCGGCGGGGAACGAACAGTGTAGGGTCGCGGTGATACAGCCAAACCATACCAGTTTCCGTACGAGGCCTATTCGGAAAGGTAAAGGGATCATGTAGGTTGCAGGGGAGTTCGAAGGCATACACATCATTCCATCTCGGGTAGTAAAATTGGCCAACCCGAGAGGCCTGCGTACAGGGACAGTCCCAGTCACAGTCCGTACCCTCCCCTAATAGATAGAGAAATCATTATAAAAAACCGAAAATTGATGTATAAGGACCTAAAACAATATCAAGCTTGGTGACAGTACATTAATAACAAAGCAAAGTAAACACTCTGAACACATAATTTAAAGTAAAGGGATTGAAGAAAAATATGTATCACAGAATGGTATACAACTGAGAAAATGTCTGGAAAGAACGTGTAAAGAAAATCTAAACAACTTCAAGCTCTACGAAAAGATTTTAATACGTAAATAGGCAGTATGAATACTAAATTTAAAATAAAAAGAATTGTAAGAAAAATTATCACGGAAAGCAATAAAATTGTGCAAATTAATATTATAGACATCGAAAAAATGCATAGAGCAAAACTGAAACAACTTTAAATTCGACAGAAAGAAAAGGCCTGATGATCTTAACTACACTAGAATAAATGAATGAATGGATGAATGAATGAATAAATGAATACATGAATAAATGAATAAATCAGTAAATGAATAAATGAATGAGTAAATGAATAAATGAATGAATGAGTAAATGAATAAATGAATGAATGAGTTAATGAATGAATTATTAAATAAATGAATGAATGTGTAAATAAAGGAATGAATGAGTAAATAAATGAATGAATGAGTAAATAAATGAATGAATGAGTAATTAAATGAATGAATGAATAATTAAATGAATGAGTAAATGAATGAATGAATGAGTAAATTAATGAATGAATGAGTAAATAAATGAATGAATGAGTGAATAAATGAATTAATGAATAATTAAATGAATGACTGACTGAGTAAATAAATGAATGAATGAATGAGTAAATGAATGAATGAGCAAATAAATGAATGAATGAGTAAATAAATGAATGAATGAATGAATGAGTAAATCATGAATGAATAAATAAATGAATGAATGAATGAGTAAATAAATGAATGAATGAGTAAATAAATGAATGAATGAGTAAATAAATGAATGAATGAGTAAATAAATGAATGAATGAGTAAATAAATGAATGAATGAATGAGTAAATAAATGAATGAATGAGGAAATAAATGAATGAGTGAATGAATGAGTAAATAAATGAATGAATGAATGAGTAAATAAATGAATGAATGAATGAGTGAATGAATGAGTAAATGAATGAATGAATGAGTAAATAAATGAATGAATAAATAAATGAATGAATGAGTAAATAAATGAATGAGTAAATAAATGAATGAATAAATAAATAAATGAATGAATGAATGAGTAAATAAATGAATGAATGAATGAGTAAATGAATGAATGAATGAATAAGTAAATGAATGAATGAGTAAATAAATGAATGAATGAGTAAATAAATGAATGAATAAATAAATGAAGGAATGAATGAGTAAATAAATGAATGAATGAATGAGTAAATCATGAATGAATAAATAAATGAATGAATGAATGAGTAAATAAATGAATGAATGAATGAGTAAATGAATGAATGAGTAAATGAATGAATGAATGAATAAATAAATAAATAAATGAGTAAATATATGAATAAATAAATAAATAAATAAACAAATAAAAGTAGACAGCATAAACAGGTAATTGAAAATAAAAAAGACAGAAGAAAAAAGTATCACTGAAGGAAATATAACTGTGAAAATTAAAATTGTAGATGTCGAAAACAATGCATAGGGGAGAGTTGGGTAGTATCGGACATCGGGTAATATCGGACAGTAAGTTTCTTTCATCTACCACCAGATGATAATACCTGAATGACATGGTTACGTTTCTGTTATGTCGCATACAGAAACGTAACCATCTCATTCAGGTACTACGATCTCGTGGTAGATGAAAGAAACTCACTGTCCGATATTACCCGATGTCCGATACTACCCACTCTCCCCTAAAGAAAAGCTGTCATTCAGGTACTACGATCTCGTGGTAGATGAAAGAAACTCACTGTCCGATATTATCCGATGTCCGATACTACCCACTCTCCCCTAAAGAAAAGCTGAAACAACTTCAGACTCAACAGGAAAATTACAAACGTAACTAGATATCATAAAGACCTAAATTAAACAAAATAGCTGAAAGAACAAGGAAAGAATACATACCAGAGAAACAATGTGGAATAAATTATCTTGTTGCTTAAAATATTTAAGAAGTCAACAACTCTTGTGAACTATTAGGTAAGCCATGTACTCCTATGGCTAGAATATAATAGCTTTTGTTTACTTTTGTCGGGCATATTATTTTAATACGACTCGTTATGGTTGACGATTACATTATAGGCCTACAGGGTGTAAGGGGTATAAGTGCCGTTCTTTTCACAGCCGTCGGGGACAGTCTGCAGGATCAAAAAATGTCCATACAAAAGGTTCAAAACTTGATAGTTTTCCCAGAAAAAAATATTTCTTCTATTATTTTATTAGCGTTACACTGTTTATATCGCTAGGAAAAATTACGAAAACAATTACATCAGTAGTATATCTAGCAAAGTGTTAATATTAGTTTAAATACATACTTTTGTGTTCTATTACGTTTTCGTGAAATTAAATAAAATTGGATGCTTAAATTCGTTAATATTCAGGTGTGAGAGACGTGGCAACGTGTTCAGCAGGCAGTACTCTGCACAGACGTACGTACATTTCAGCTGAGTTCAAGCTCCCTGTCCATAGATACTGCAGAACGGATGACAGTTCAGTACAGGGTATTCGATAAACAACTTACAATGCCATTCACAGTTTAGGAATATCATATGTTATTAATTTATTGAGAAAGTCGTCGTAAGAAGATGTACCGTCAATGTTTTCTGCAAAGGTTACCTAATCGGCGAACTTTTGTAGCAGTTTCTCAACGTTTGTTTGAAACTAGGGGATATATTCATTGACATTCTTAGCGCGGGCTTCCGGTGGATGATCAGCGAACTAACGTTTTTCGTGTTCATAAACCAGTGTTAGCGATATATGATATGAATCCTATACAAATAATCAGTCGATAGCCGGGGCTAGTTTAGCACGGTCGTAGCGCGGGCTAGCGAAATGCCTATGCATAGCATCCTAGGAGTCTCTCACCTTGTTTCGAAAATCACAGAAAAAGAAATTTCTTTAAAAATGGTACTGCTTTATGGAAACGGGAGAGATTAAAATGTTGAATTTAAAAAAAAAGTTCGTGCGATTTTGTACTGTAAACCATTATTGTTCAGTTTTTAGACATACAACTAAAAAATGGACCAATATTGCCAATATCGTTAAATAAAATTGAAATTTACCATAAAGTTCTATTAATGAGATTGAAAATTTGTATTTGCTGTTTTATGTAAACAACGGTCCGCCCCTGCATTAGAACAGAGCATCTGTTTTGTACCGGTATGTTTGTACCCGCTTGAGCTGTACTGTGTACTTGTAAACTCCTTCCTCCCCATCCAGCAACGTTGCCAAACGTCTAATATTGTAAACTTTAATAATTAGTTAAATTTTGCAATTAGAAAAAATTGTGAAGACATTTTTCTTCCTTATGACATGAACAATCATCAGTTAAAATAATGGCACTTACATCCCTTGCACCCTGTATAGATTTGTCAGCCAGCAAATAAAGTATGTGCCTATTTTTCTTTTTGATAAATTTTATTTAAGCCATACAATTTCTAGTTACTTCAAGTAGACTTCTTCATTATGAAAATTTATACCATTTTACTAAGTTTTACGAAACTTGTATAATAATTTAAAAACAATATTATTTTTGAATAATTTCGAGGGAAAAATTGTTCCGGAGCCGGGTATCGAACCCGGGACCTTTGGTTTAACGTACCAACGCTCTACCACTGAGCTACCCGGGAACTCTAACCGACACCGATCCAATTTTTCCCTCTATATCCACAGACCTCAAAGTGGGCTGACAACCGTCAAGCAACCAACTTCGAGTGCACACTAACTCTGTGTGACTTAAATTGTGGCTTTCTGTTAACGAACAGTGACGTGTATTATGCAAATCAAGATTTCAGGTATAACTCCCTGTAAAGTTGATTCGAATAATTTCGAGGGAAAAATTGTTCCGGAGCCGGGTATCGAACCCGGGACCTTTGGTTTAACGTACCAACGCTCTATTATTTTTATATATACCTAATTTACTTGGCATAGCCAATTGAGTAATCATTAATCCATTTAACGATAGCAAATTCAGTTGTCCGACCGAAGTCTCATCTCTAAATTTGAATATCTTTTTGACTAAGGTCGAAAGATTACGAAAATTTATGAAATATAAATAATGTCTTTGATAACATCATTAAACATTTGATATTCGTTAACTTGTGTTGATCATTGTTTGTGAAATCGATCAACTTTGCAACCCTCTCTTCTCTTCGTATCTCACAATTTTTCCTTCAGCGGGGTGGACTCTAACGATCTTCATGCTATTTTTCTGCTCACAGTTACATTCGAAACACGTAGGTAAGTTCTTGGTGCAGCTTTGTTACAGTAATTCAACTAACTAACTTCATTCATCGTCGGGGAATCAAGTTGTTGGACATCAGCTGACATACTCGTCTAATGATCATTGTTACCAAGAGGAATAGCTTTGCCTTTTTAATTACTAATGAAGTACATAAAAACTCTGAGGATTTCAGAGATTTTGATTGTCTTCCAGTGAACAAAAGGGTGTTGACCAATAGCTCACAACACGATACACAGGTTGACTCTAAATTCAACCGACAAGCTGGTGACATTTTAAGTATTTTAAAGTCGTAAACCACATTCCGGCAACCTTTTGTTTCTTAGCAACAGCGCGCGAAAGTGTTCAGAGAAGATTCGAATAATAAAATTATTTCATGTAGAATATATCTTTTCTAAGTGGCTTTCTTTCATTGATTTCTTTTACATGTTCTTAACAAAAAATAATTTACGCAATAGAATAAGTGTCGCAAATATTATTGTATTTCAGTCGCGAATCTGAATTCTTTCGAAGAGAGAATACATCATTCTTTCTATCGATCGTTTAACCTCTCCTGTAATGGGATTTACATACCAATGCCCTGTAGGTGGGGGTAGTGTTCGTCAGCCATTTTGATGATGAAGATCCCATTTTCCTTACAGGCGTCGAAAGAAACCGGTATTCGTAAAAACTCTCTGCGGTTCCCAGTCGGTCCGATTTACTCTCGGCTGGCTAAAAACCGCCGTTTCGTGTGAAACCAGCGTAAAATCTCATGCTAGCAATATAATTTCTTTGAGTGGGCTGATATTAAAAAACAGCAATGGCTCACTAGTGAAGTGAGCAGAAGAGTTCATGGACGTAGTCCTACGTTTCTCAGTGAGGGTTGTTCTGGGCGAAAGTGGCGAAAGAAATGTTTTAAATTTATTTCGTTTAGTAAATGACTGACTGACTGAATGAATGCATGAATGAATGAATGGCTGAATGGATGAATTGATGAATGGCTCATTAAATGAATTGATAAATGGCTCAATAAATGAACTGATGAATGGCGAATGAATGAATTGATGAATGGCGAATGAATGAATTGATGAATGGCTGAATGAATGAGTTGATAAATGGCTGAATGAATTGATGAATGGCTGAATGAATTGATGAATGGCTGAATGAATGAATTGATGAATGCGTGAATGAATTGATGAATGACTGAATTGATGGATGATGAATGAATGAATTGCTGGATGACGAATGAATGAATTGGTGAATGGCTGAATGAATGAATTGGTGAATGGCTGAATGAATGAATTGGTGAATGGCTGAATGAATGAATTGGTGAATGACCGAATGAATGACTTGATGAATGGCCGAATGAATGAATTGATGAATGGCTGAATGAATGAATTGATGAATGGCTGAATGAATGAATTGATGAATGGCTGAATGAATGAATTGATGAATGACTGAATGAATGAATTGATGAATGGCGAAAGGATGAATTGATGAATGAGGAATGAATGAATGAATTGATGAATGGGTGAATCAAAGGATGAATGGCTGAATGAATTGACCAATGGATGAATGAATGAATTGAATGATGAATGGATGAATGAATTGACCAATGGATGAATGAATGAATTGATGAATGACGAATGAATGAATTGACGAATGGCGGAATGAAAGAATTGATGAATGACGAATGAATTGATGAATGAATGAATTGATGAATGAATGAATTGATGACTGAATGAATTGATGAATGGCTGATTGAATGACTTGATGAATGGGTGAATGAATTGATGAATGGATGAATGAATTGATGAATGGCTGAATGGATGAATTTATAAATGATGAATGAATGAATTTATGAATGCCGAATGAATGAATTTATGAATGACGAATGAATAAATTGATGAATGACGAATGAATGAATTGATGAATGACGAATGAATAAATTGATGAATGACGAATGAATGAATTGGTGAATGGCTGAATGAATTGATGAATAAGGAATGAATGAATTGGTGAATGGCTGAATGAATTGATGAATGACGAATGAATGAATTGACGAATGAATGAGTTGTTGAATGACTGAATGAACTTTTTAGTGGAATACTAAGAATCTGTTTGAGAGAAATAATGAAATGGATCTTCTCCGATCCTGCACGTGTTTCCAGTAAGTTCTTACTACGATTGTGATGTGAGATGGTGCCTGGTTAGTTAAAGCCACGGTCATTGAAAATGAATGAAGATTCAAATAAAAAATAGGAGTGATTCCGACGGTGTTGATTAACCCCTGAAGCTGAAAGAGTCGTCAACAAATGAATGAACACCATAGAAACCCTCGCACAACTGCTCCTAAAATTCCACACCTATCGACGAGATAGAACAGTGTCAAAGGCAGACGGACTGCTTGCGTGGCTTATGACATTATAGAACCCCAGCTGCCGGCCATGCACACTAATGTCTCTTTCGAGCTCGTCTTCTGGAACATTGGCTTCTGAGAGGGCTAGCTGCATAGCTTCTTGTTCCTCGACACATGCATGTTCAGATGAATGCCTGGCGAAAATACCTGACTTAAGGGAAACAGTCGAATACGTGGTATTTGCATTGTCGAGCAATACTCCATTCATGTCTGATACTTCAGGGACCTTCAAACGACAAAACGCTCTACGTAGGCCTGATATCTCAATTAATACGAGGGCTTCTGGCATGTCCACTAATAAAGAGGAAGAACACGTAAATTACTTGGTCCATTTACATAATAGCTTAAAGGTAGGCGCTCACTTATCGGAAAAAATCTTTCGACGCGTTCGCATTTTTATTATAGTGTCTCTCATTTGTCCGCATTTCCGAATTAAACATCAAATAGTGTGGTAATTTACCGCTAGAGCGCATTATTTCATTGAAGTGTTCTGGACCGAACCTGGAAATAAAATGAATAGCTGTGTAACTTGAATCAACTATGAAGGACGTACCTGGTTCATTCAATCTCATTCCGTATGTTGTTTATACATATTACGTTGCTATTTCTGTAGATTAATTGCATTGATGTATAATTTTTCTTGTAGTTGTATTGTATTTCTGGTGATGTGGAAGAGAAGGTCTGATGGTCTTAACTCCACCAGAGTGAAATAAATAAATAAATAAATAAATAAATAAATAAATAAATAAATAAATAAATAAATAAATAAATAAATAAATAAATAAATAAATAAATAAATAAATAAATAAATAAATAAATAAATAAATAAATAAATAAATAAATAAATAAATAAATAAATAAATAATTTTTCTTGTAGTTGTATTGTATTTCTGGTGATGTGGAAGAGAAGGTCTGATGGTCTTAACTCCACCAGAGTAAAATAAATAAATAAATAAATAAAATAAAATGAATAAATAAATAAATAAATAAATAAATAAATAAATAAATAAATAAATAAGTAAATAAATAAGTAAATAAGTAAATAAGTAAGTAGGTAAATAAATAAGTAGGTAAGTAAATAAGCAAGTAGGTAAGTAAATAAGTAAAATTAAATAAACAAGTAAGTAAAATTAAATAAACAAGTAAGTAAAATTAAATAAACAAGTAAGTAAAATTAAATAAACAAGTAAGTAAAATTAAATAAACAAGTAAGTAAAATTAAATAAACAAGTAAATAAAATTAAATAAACAAGTAAATAAAATTAAATAAACAAGTAAATAAAATTAAATAAATAAGTAAATAAAATTAAATAAATGAGTAAATAGGTAAATGAATAAATAGGTAAATGAATAAATAGGTAAATACGTAAATAGGTAAATACGTAAATAGGTAAATACGTAAATAGGTAAATAGGTAAATACGTAAATAGGTAAATACGTAAATAGGTAAATACGTAAATAGGTAAATAGGTAAATACGTAAATAGGTAAATACGTAAATAGGTAAATACGTAAATAGGTAAATACGTAAATAGGTAAATACGTAAATAGGTAAATAGGTAAATAGGTAAATACGTAAATAGGTAAATACGTAAATAGGTAAATACGTAAATAGGTAAATACGTAAATAGGTAAATACGTAAATGAGTAAATACGTAAATGAGTAAATAGGTAAATAAATAAATAAAATTAAATAAGTAAATAAAATTAAATAAATAGATAAATAGTTAGAATGTGACAAATTATAAAGCTCTTCATACTGTTGGGCTAACAAATTAAGCTTTGTGTCCTTTATTTCATTTATACCTTCAATAGTACAGCAATTGGAGGCCTTGCAATCGATATATTTTTCATGTTATTTCTTATTTCGCTCTTGGCCCGTACGGAAATCCGTTTAGAATTCTCTGGCCAGAATTCTGGACGAAATACGGTCATGCGGACAGAGGCGATACGGCCAAGTGGGCGATGCTCCATTTAAAATAATGCAAAGAATAAAAATCTGAACGTGCCGAACGAATCCGTTCCGGTAAGTAAGCGCCTACCTTAAGTCAGTGGGACTTCATCAGAATCGTGAGGACGTGTAAGCTGAATCGACAGATGACATCACACAACTGAGTCACGATATCTACAACCGTTCGGACTTCAAACGTCATTGCTACGATATCGTTCCTATGGCACAATAAGCCCACTAGCAGCTGTGATACCACCAGTATTCGGTCTTCTCCTCCGTAGCAAATGGAAAATGTATTCGAAAGCAGCGAGTTTGATGCATCTTCTTGTGTTCGCAGCTGTTGTGTATATATGTGAAGGGTGGCCTAAAATGTATAAAAATGCTGTGAAATCGTTTAAAGAATTCATACAATAAAATTGTCACATCACATTGAAGAAAATTTAAACAGTGTAAGGAAAAGTGAAATACTTTACCATGCAATGTAAGATAAGACAAGCATGCATGCACGGGCTCAGAGCTGTAAATACTTTATATCTTTGGTTGGGTTATATTTAATTCTCTGATTTCATTTTTTTAGTTTATATGGAAATCGCATAATGAGATAAAATTAAAATTAATTTTATTTTCTTCAGAAGAGTGTAGTAAAGTCTAGATGTGAATTAATCATAGATGCTAATAGTCCTTTTAAAGGACGAATCCTTAGCATAGTATGAATATAAAAGTCCTCAATCTTTAGTTCCTTTGCACTTAGAATTTCCAAAAATAATAAATTTGTATGATAATTTTTGATTCCATTATCTTTTAAACACATTTAGAAATAAACGTTTTACAAATATCTTGACGGAATATGTATGATAAGACTTTCTTGTGTTAAATTCTAACGTACCTTGTTTACATGTTTCGACCTTTTGTGGGTCATCCTCAGAATTGGTCGTTGTTGGTCTAGGCGCCTCTTGTTTTGTTTCCTGTGAGGGTGTGTTCGTGTGGTGTAATGTAGAGTCAAAGAGTGTGTGTATTCTGAAATTGGAATGTGTGTTGAGAATTTCGTTGGGATGTGTTTTTGTGTGTCTATATATTTCATATCGTTCTAGTGTGTTTAGTTTCTGGCTAGGACTACTCGGTGTTCAGTTCAAAGTGTGTCATGGCTCGCTGTATGCCGTCACGTGGCTAGTCGATGAGCCTAGAGAATTCAATCTTCCTACACTTCCACAAAGGTGTATTACTTATCTGCCAGAGAAGTTACCTAGCAAGTACGGCGTTCATTCAGAAGAGTACTTACCGATATGTACGGTAACGCCGGTAGTGGCAGGAATGTGAACTGTTTCGAAACATGTACTGAGGTGAGTTTTTTCTTACTGTCGGGATATGGGGAGAGTGTTAAGATGATTACAGATGCCTCAAACTAGGAAGCTGCCTGGAGAGGGGAAGTAGTAGAGCTAACGGAGGGGGCCCACCTAGGCTCCGATACCCAGGTATAGTCATATTATCTGAAAAGTTGACCTCTTGACAATGTATTCAAGATGTACCCTCCCTATGCAGCCTTCTCAACTGTTATTAGAACTGAGCTGTACCGTTCTAGTCCACGGTGCACAGTAGTAGGCGGACAGTGGTAGGGGAGAAGTGCTGTATGCGCCTGCGCGAACGAGACAGCTTGCTAGTTTGAGGCATCTGTACTTACGTATTGTTGATATTAATTTCGACGGTCAACATGGACACGGAGCATTTGATTTGTATTGTGGAATGTTGCCGTACGCAACCGATGATAAATACCCTGCGTACGACTTGGCCACGCAAAACTTAGTTCGAAAGAGGTTATGGTAGCACACAGACCGTACAGACTGCCATCTGTTGTTACGACGTTCAAGTTATACCGTACACGTTCTCAAGTTCAGATTGAACGCCTTGATTAATAGGCAACTTCTCTGACACAAAAGCTGATACTCTGTTCAAATCGCTGACTCATCAACAGTGACGTCATGACACACTTTGAAATGAACACCCAGTAGAACAATATGAAATATACAGACACACGAAAACACATCCCAACGAAATTCTCAACACACAACTCAATTTCAGAACACACACACACTCTTTGACTCTACATTACACCACACGAACACACCCTCACAGGAAACAGAACAAGAGGCGCCAAGACCAACAACGACCAGTTCTGAGGATGACCCACAAAAGGTCGAAACATGTAAACAAGGTACGTTAGAATTTAACACACAAAAGTCTTATCATACATATTCCGAAGTGATACAGTGTTAAAAGTTATGTAATCAAGATGTAAATATCTTGAGTTACATTAGAGTTCTTAGTTATGGCTTATTATATTTTACATGATGCTTATGGTACGTTTATGGTTTATTCTAATTACCAATTATTAATATCTTTGGGAAGTAATAGATGTTTAGCAACGCTGTTACCGAAATGTAGACACGTGCTGAAAGAGGCTGAGTACTGCGAGGAGTAGTGCTTTTCAGGGTACAGCGTGCAGCAGGCATGGGCATTACTGAATTTACTGTGATGTTGCTATAATTTCCAGAAACAAAGTCGATCTCCCACGTAATAAAAAGGAATAACGCAAAATGGTGAAAAAAATTCTGTTCCTTTTATCTTAAGAATATACTGTGAGAAGTTATTTTCATTGAATACCTTGCATCCTGTAGAAGAGTTAACTATTGATCTTATATCTACTATATAACAGAAGCCAACGTTTACAAAAATAAATTATTATAATATTCAATTTATACGTATATTCTTATTGGTTTTATTTTTAACAGCGATATTGTTTTTATTACTGTTACTACATACTACAGGTGTCCGACAAGCCCCGCATCATACGCGTTATAAAATTTGTAGTATGCGGAGATGGCTCGACGAGAACTTCCGTAATCGGTGGATAGGACGCAGAGGACCCAGAGAATGGTCTCCAAGGTCGCCAGACTTAAACTCCCTTGACTTTCCCGTATAGGGTTATCTGAAGAAAAAGGTGTACGAAATGAAGATTCGTGAACTGCAACATCTGCGAGGAAAAGTGACGTGAAATCACCGCTGATATATTACACCGCATTCTCAATATCATGAAGTTTCGTCTCCAGACATGTTATGAACTTGGAGGCGATAATATCCAGCACATGTTATAATTTAGCCTATGATGCGGTACTTGTCGGACACTCTGTATGTTTCTGGTTTACTGGTACTAATAACTTTTAATTAATATCAAAGGTGAAAGAAATTGAACATAGACTTTTTTTATCTACAAAGACAGTGAAATATTTTCATTTTAAAATCTTTTATTATTTAGGTTTTTTCCCATGATTTTTTTATTGTCTGAGCCCCTCAGAATCTCGCGACTTCATTTATGGTTCATTTTGAGACACGTCGCTTGAGAAGTAAAGGTTTAATACAATACATTTCAGGGACGAGATGTGGAATACAGAACCAGGTTTTATGAAGTTGAAGGAAAGCTTAATTTTCTTGAAGAATATACCGGAAAAAAATTAGGCAAAATATCTATGTAGGAGCCATAGATGCAAAGAAATAGAGCTCTCGGAGGAAAGGAAATAAATACAATATATTTGATCAAACTATTAGGATTCCTACATAAATATGTGCAGTTCCTTGGTCTGGGCATTTTCACTACTGTTACGACCGATACATCTACTGCTACTGATTTTGCTACCACTACTATTACTTCTCTCGCCACTATTACTACTGGAAACGTCACAACACTGCTACTGTAATACTACCAGTTCTAAAATTACTTAAATATTATGGCGTTAGGTTGTAGCTTTCTAAAGGTTTGCCATGAATTAATAAATAAATTATAATGGCCATCAGTCATGTTACATAAAATTGCAAGGGAATAAAATCATCTGCGAAAGTATAGATAAATATAACTTAAAATAAAATTATGTAATTTCACAGAAATATTGCTTTCAGAAACTGGAAACACATTTAAATACAATACATGCTGAGGCAGAAAAGCCCAATGATTTTAAAATTAATGTAATTATCTGGAATTTTGCAATTAAATACTGTAAATTTATTGTTACACAGTTAAGGGACACTAGTTTTTTGTTTACATAAATGTTCTGTTATTCTAAAAATTATTTCACTTAAATATCTCCCTTAACTTAGCACGTGTTCTTGCAATCTTTCTCTGAAGTTTCTCATCTATTGATTCACTATTACATTCGATGTTGCTAGTGAAAAGCAAACAGCTTGCGTGTTAGAATTTATGTGAAGTTTATAGTGAATTACTAAAATAAAATACTCTTGCATTAAGGCAGTACAACCAAATAGGGAGGTCAGGTGAACATGCAGGACAAAATATTTTGTTCCTCTTTGAAGTATCGGTAATTTAAAACATTTAAGCAAGACTGCAAGAAATTGTGCTGAATAGTGAGGGACATTTAGATAAAATCAATTTGAGAATAATATAAATGAATGTTTGTACACAGACTGACAAATAATATACTTTAATTTTGTAATATAAATTTAATTAATTAATTTAAAAAATCACTGAGTTACATAAGTTTAAAAATAAGGATGTTACTCTGTCGCAGCCTGTCATATTAAACTCTTTGCTAACTGGAAATTTTCAAAGCAATTTACACACGAAAGCAAATAAAAAAAGTAATAGATAAAGCAAAAATCTGTTTAACATCTGGTTATAAGTTAGCTATCACACCAAACTGGACACACTTAAATAATTTATAAAAACTGAACGTACTCTCTGTCCGTCGAGTGAACCCTGGATACCTCTTCAGCAGATTGGAGAGGGAAAAACATTCGGCGAAAGGAAAACAGTACATTCTACAGCCTTCCTGTTAACAAACTCCTCCAACAAGTCTGAGTCAAATGTTTCGTCTTTCGATTCAATAAATGATCCAGGTTCAGTGAGAGGAGAATCTTGCCTTCCATGTTGTTCGATCCTTTAGGGTGAATTTCTCTGTTAATTCCAATCACATTAACCCAATTCTTGAACCTTAAACCGGAGAAAATTACACTGTAGAAAGTGAATTTTGTGTTCCTAATTAAAAACACAAAAAACTGAAGCTACTGTACAGTATGGAATTCAGTCGGACACTACATGAATATTGAACTACACTAGTAATACAATCATCAACAGAACTAATGTGTCAATTATCAGTTGCAGGACTTATACTCGTTACTACAGTTCTACTATAAAGGAAAATATATTAATGATATCAGAACTTTAAATGTTTTTGTCATTTTTTTAGTTTAAATATTCATTAGGACTAGGACATTAATGGTTTTTCACCTTTTTATTTTACTGCGAAAACATGCGGTTTTCATAGTTAAGTATTCTGTCGGCATTGAGTAAAATAAAGTGAATTTGTTAGGTCAAGCTTTTGCATTACATCTGTTTTAGTTAATAAATTTGGAAATTTATGGTTTTTTTTTCATAAAGTTTTGGACATAATCTGCATGATTTTAGATACAAATTCCGTATGTTCATCTATGATCCATCCCAGAAATATGTGGAGTAGAAAGACGAAATAAGACCTGTGCGCAAGTGGTATGTGGATGGGATAGGAACAATGACCGCTCTGGGTGGGAGGCATTGGTTGAACGAAACTACCAATCGCTTGCAGAGAGGGGATCATTTTTATCTGAACTCTATACCATGGATAAATATATAATAGGATGCGAAACTGCGGTCAGCACCATCTGACGGCAGGCGGCTCAAATAAGATGATCAGCGCCCGAGGTCGTAGGTGGTGAACATTAGAACTACGTGTTGGATACATTACCCAGAGTTTTCTATTTATCCGTTCGTTCGAGACGTTGCTCGAGAAGAGAAGATGCAGCCAGAAACTTGCTAATAAGTGAACATAAAGTGATACTACGTGTGTGTGTGTATAAGCAGTGTATGTTAAACAGTGTTGCAGACTTTTCCATTGCGCTGTACACTAAATACCCAAAGAGTACAATCCCTATTATCTAACCTTTTGCTTTATTTTCTGTCTCTGTCTGGTTATACTTTAATTGGGTAGTGTAAAATAGATCGTCTCTTTTATCTTCCTGTTGGCTCCGGTAACAATTTTCAGTGGAAGATGCTGTGAGGAATAAAAATGTAAATGATTTATTTTAAATTTGGTTAGTTTGAGAATAGGGACGAGGGTGGGAGGGAGGGAAGGAATACTTTCTGCATATTTTAACATTTTCTTTACCAGGTGCGCTGCTAAATGCATGGAGTAATTAGTTTTTATTTCCGATACTTGGTGCGCTGCTAGATATAAGTTCGCCACAGTCCAACAGGTGGCAGCAAGATCAATTTCCACATTAGCGCCTCTAGCATGTGTTACGGGAAACTCAGTAAGTTTCGCATCCTATTATATATTTATCCATGTCTGTACCACGAGCATCTTAAGGCCCATTCACAGTGAAAATTAAGCATAACCGTAACATAAACACAGAAGTTTGCGCCCAGGCCACCAAATGGAATCATTCACAATGATTCACATAAGCATTGACATAAACATTACCGTAAGACGTTAACATGAAAGTCTGCAAACTCCAAACTTTCATGCTTATGCTTACGTGATTTGCGAACAAAACACAATCGTGGAGCGCTGAAATATACGACAGAATATGAGGAAATGACGTTGTTGTTATGTTTCCATGGTTACCAAGTATGTTTGCTGTTATGTTTATGTTCCCATCGTGAATGATGGTATGACTTCTTGATTTTGCCGTAACGTTTATGTTCTTAAGTTAACGCTTACGTTATGTTTAATTTTAATTGTGAATGAGCCTTTACCCTTTAGCAGCCTCCAGCTGATGCTGCCCGCAATACACTCCGGCACAGATAGACTCGCCCCCCACATGCGCCAAGTCACGCTACAGATCCCTGGGACGGACCATAGCTTCTTTATTTTTAGGCATTTTTGCGCAGGCAATATAAATAGTTTTGCGTTTGTTCATTTCTGATGGCTTAGTCAAGTCTTTTGTTCAAAATAAACTCTCATTGGTACCTAAACGCAATAGTACTTACAAAGGCAAGGTATCTCAAGAGAACGTTAGGAATTTCAAAATGGGCACCTTCCCGCCTTTCTTACGAGTTAGCGAAGGAGACCTTCCTTGTTGAGACATCCGAATAACTATGCAACTACAAGAACAAGAGCTGCTAAGAACAAGGGGAGAGAAGAGAGAAGAGATCTGTGAGGAGTTTTATGCAACTGATGCCATGGTTAATCGAAACTGGACAGGGGCCAATCAGGAATTAAGAAGCGCGATTAATCGACTAGCATTACATGGCTACCACGATAAATTCTGCTAAAAGAAATATTTCCACAAGTGAAAGTTGTGTATGTGAACTATGTGAAAGGTACCTCTATGATAGTGCTTAAAATGCAAAAAAAGACTTTAAGTGAATACAGCAAGGGAAAGAGCTAGACTATTGTACTATCTTCATGCACATTCGTGCGCTTTACCTTCTACAGATATTGGTAAAGAATCTAGTGATATTTCCTTTTTTTTTTTTTTAAATGACCCTGTTGTATCAGACACAATTGTAAGGAATTTTTCAACTTTCAAAACTATTTAACGCCGAAAATATGTGTCTGTAATGTGATGCAATTCAATGTAATGTAATGCAATTTAAGGGGAGATTCCACTGAAAATCATGAAAATTTTCCAAAATATTTTGCCTATTTTACTTCTTTAGAATGTATATTAACATACCCCAAATGGATTTAGTTCAATTCTGATTACAAATGTGTTTATTTTTTTAATTAAGGAAGAAGAGGTGTCAAAATTATTTTTTCATTAAATAATTGTTTCTTTTTACAAATTTCTGATTACGAATCTAGTAACTTTTTGTTCTAAAGTTGGCTCCCTGAAGTTACCAGACGAGGAGTATTTAATAGGTATGTGTTACATAAATATTCATTTTACTTTCAATTCCAGTTTTCTGTAAGTTTATTTTTCTTGATCCATTACTAATGTTGGCTCAGGAATAATTGAGGACATCACCCGAATAAGGGCGTATACAGCAAAATGTAGTTCTGATATAAACTAATTTCAATATTTGTAAGCTGTCAGGTTCATCATAGTTGTGTCGAAAAAGTTTTTCATTACTGTTAAATAGTTTCGAGGATATTTAAAACAAAATTATTGAAACACAACATCAAGTAGTATGTTCTGCTATTAGTAAATAAATATAATATGGAACTCAGTGTACGCCCTTTTTCCGGCGACAATATGTTTTAGTACTGTTTTTAATTATTCTGATGTTCTAGGTGTCTTACTTTGCATGAAAATTAATTATGTATGAGAACATCTCGTACTTTATTAATAATTTTGTCGTAAAAAGTAAAATAAAATAAATTCAACAAAATAAAATATACATTTACTATAACATATTAAATAAAAATATTGAATAATTACGCAAGTAGGCCTACAAAATAACATTACATTTTCAGTTTATGGTTTTCTTGTTCTTGTATGTTCTTTTCTTCTTTGTACATCATCTATTGTTGTTAGAGTCATCTTCACCATTGCGTGATGATGTCCCGGCTTTATTCAGAATTGAGTTCAGCCAACTTTGCCCATCTTCATCTAACAACTGTAACAATTCTCTTAAGTTCTTCGCCTTGGAGGGTTCCAAAGGCACTGGATTCATTTGTGTTGGACTCAAAAGTTTCAGCTGCGACACTTTCAGTGCCGTCTTCCAAATGTTGAAGGAAACAAATGATGTAGATTATGAGATTCAAGCTGAAAATACCCCTGATGTACTGCATTGAGATTGTTTATACTTTCGCATCATGATTGTATGAGGATGATTTAAGCGTGTATCCCTTTTATCATTGAGGATGTCACCTGAAACCAGTTTATTCTGTATTGTTGTTAATCGTTTCTCTAAAATTTGCAATAGAGTCATTAGAAAGTTTTTGACACAAATTAATTTTTTTACCCTCATTGTAGAAAACACTATATTTCCACAAATTATCCCTATTCTTCAATGATTGAAGTTTCTCAGCTTTTTGATTCACTCTTTCAAGGCAAGAAGTAATGAAATAATATTGTTCTAATTTCGAACCCATGCCCCAAAGCGTTTGAAACTAGAGATTGATCGTCCTTTGAAATTTCATGTGTACACATCTTCATACATCATCTTCTTACCGGTGTAAATGACTTCTCTTCCATTTCCTCTCCTGTACAAGTTGTGTATGACTTGCCACTGTTTCTATTTATTTTCCTTTCTTCAGTTTTCCATTTAGTTTTCTTCACAAGCTCCTTTTTCCCATATTTTCGGTCATGATTCACTGCTGCAACTGACAACCTGAAGTAGACCTAAACATCGAATACTAGCCTACTACAGTACGGCTTGCAACAGCATATGACTGCTGCTGTAGTGGGCACGTTCACTTGTTCAACGTAAACACGTAACATTGTGTCCTGTGTTACGTATTGAAGCTAGACTTACGAAAATTTACTACAGTGTACTATACGCATTCAACTATCTTATCCCTTGATCGTCGGAAAACGGGCGTATAAGGGTATACGCCGTTATTCGGGTGAAGTCCTCAATTATAACCTGCAAAGTATTCTACCGTATTGGGTATAATTTCGTCCAAAACATATACTTCACAAGTAAAAGTGTGATCACGATTTACTATACGAGCTTAGGTTATAGAGGTTCTTTAAAAAGGCATAGTTTAACTTTATGACGTGTTTAACAAACGACGCTTTTATGACTGCTACTTCCACAATAATAGTCGACCTGGTTGGCGAGTTGGTATAGCGCTGGCCTTCTACGCCCAAGGTTGCGGGTTCGATCCCGGGCCAGGTCGATGGCATTTAAGTGTGCTTAAATGCGACAGGCTCATGTCAGTAGATTTACTGGCATGTAAAAGAAATCCTGCGGGACAAAATTCCGGCACATCCGGCGACGCTGATATAACCTCTGCAGTTGCGAGCGTCGTTAAATAAATCATAACATTTATTCCACAATAATTGCTACCATTTCTAGAGTCGTTAACACTACCGGTACTGCTAAACACTACAATTATCAACGTGACTAGGCCTACTAGTGCTATAGTTACACACACACTAACATTTATACTGTTGTGCTATTACTACCACTGCTATTAGACGCGGAATTAAATTACACAACATTTATTTTTGTTGTATATTATATAATGTTTAGAAGTTCTATGTACGAGCATTGAACGAAACTTTTGTTGTGAGTGACGGACGTCTACCCTAGAGGGTCTTAATGTAGATATTGTTTCATAAGCAGGGAGCGAAACTTGTTGCCCGATGGGAGAGAAGCAAGTGGTTTTAGGTTAACTGTGTTCTAGAGTCCCTCTACTGTGTACAATAGAAGGCGGCGTGGTTCGAACCCGTTGAACTACTATGCCTTAGTTGTTTGCTGTTTACTTTCTTTGTGTTGCAGTCGACGAGTAACTTTTTTTAAATTGGTTATTTTACTACGCTTTATCAACTGCGACGAATAACTTACATCATAGGCTAGAGACCACAGAATTTAGTATTAATTTAGAAAAAAAGCCGTTATAAAATATTAAATTTAGCGTTTTATCGCTAATTAGTTGTAAGATAATTGGAATAATAGCACACATAAATAATAATGCTTTAAACATTGCATGAGTTAACAAATGAAAAAAGCCAAAACAGAAAAACCTGTAGACAAAATACTTATTAATCCAAAGTGACTTAAAGTTGATAAGGCAATAATTTTCTTTAAGTCATATTAAATATTAGCTCCTAAACCAGCTATAAACATTGTTAACCCAGAAATAAGCAAAATAAAAATATTCAATCAACCACTATAAATCATATAAATTGGAAAGGGATTTTTACGTGAAAAATTAATCCTATATTACGTATTAGACGTCAAAATAATTATAAACATTTTTCATACAACAGTTTATTTTATTATTAAAATTAAACACAACTTTATAACACTGAGAAAAAAAAACATTATTTGTATTATGTAACATCTGCTGTTTCTATTTGTGGAATGAAAGCATAGCAGAAGTAACAATATTATTATTTTCTTTCATTCTGCACCTATGGCTACTACATTTAAATTATACATTGAGAAAACCTTTCTGCGTCAACAGATGCCCAAGAAAACCCAGGCACATTTCAATACAGCAGTGTAAATTCAGGGTAATTCAACATGAGAACTCGTAATGTCTCAATCACGTCAGCTTTAACATTGGAAGTGTTGGATGATTGTTTCAAAACTACGAGTATATCTTTCAAAGCAACAAATGCTACACTGCAGTCAGTACTTTTTATGTCCTTGAAGTAACTTAGTTTCACTCTTTTTGTGAGTGCATTAAATTATCAGCGTTTATCTGTACTAATGTCACGAGAGGTCTGAGATCTGCCGATAAATCCACGAGCGAAGCGAGTGGATTTATCTGGGAAATCTCAGACCTCGAGTGACATTTATTAGGATTATTTCGTGAATAAAATAAAAAATGTAAATAATATATCCCTAAAATACGATCACAAAATGTTAATAATTGTATATTTACGAATACTTAACCTATTCAGACATTGTAAAGTTGAAATGGATGAATATCGATTACTGCAATAAAGAAATTCGATGTTATTATTCAGTAATGGCAATTGCGAAAAGCGAAATACCGGTTTAACAATGTTAATTACATGTACTGCACTTTTCTCTTATTATTATAACATAAATACATTTTCATTATCTGCTGAAATCATGATTTAATTTAAAATTTTATAATATGATTATAGTTACCTAATTAATACATTAATTAAATGAAGAATTGTTGAAAACGCATTTATCTAATCTGAATGAAGGAATGTAATTTTTTTCAAATAGCCTACAATGGACATGGAATTAGAAGATGAAGATGTATTTTATAGGCTACAATAGGTAAGGTTAGCTGTGTGAGCAAGACCAGTGTCAGCTGTGCCTTATTTCGACCGTTACTACGTGCTATAGGAAAGCATTTTTTATAGCTCGACAAATGCATTCTCGCTGTTGTGTGTAACGGAACTAAAGCTGCATCTACACAGTTCAATATTCCAATCGCGTATGCATGCAATCTGGGAAGAATATTGAAAGAATCAAGTTTAAAATGTACGTTAAATTAATATGCATGAAGATTTTGTGTCTATATTGTGCGTTGTTTTGAATGTCGTCTTCACTGTGTAAATATATTAATTAATATTAAATATTAATCTTGCTTTAAAGTTGAAAGAAAAGTTTAACCGTGTAGTTGTATCTTAATGTATTCATGATCATCAATTCACGGAGAAACAGTTGGCGACAACGACAAACAAAAGAACGACCATGCGATAAATTGATAGCGATAAATCTAGCTGCAAAAATTATCGCAAAGTCTGACTGTGATTGGTTGGAATTCAAAATTTCATTACACTTCGTTGGTCGAAAATGGAATGACGTCATATAAACGAAATGTCTGTACAATATTTGCTGGGTTGGGTTATTCATCTACATTTACCAACAATGAATATGAATCATGTAATGCATATTTTTCAAGTGTCTGAATCACCAGTTTACTGAATGCTTAAATAATTCTTATATTTCAGTCTTTAAGTCTAAACTGAAATTATTAATTAATTTTCCTACCGACTCCCATAAATTACTATATTCATTTTATGCTTCATGTCATTGTAGGAAAATCTGTGGTCTCAGCCTATCCCTCTCCACCGCTGACCGTGACTGCTCACGCGCAAGTAAAAAAAAAATACGTACCTATAATAAAGTAACAGAAAACCGGTTTCATCGGGCAACAAGTTTCGCTCCCTGTTCATAAGTAATGTTGATTTTAAGCAAAATTTTAGTTGAAGTGTGCTGTGACAATAAATTAATTAATTCTCATAGTAATGACCACTAGATTCTATAGTCTTGAGCCACCTTGCACCGAGGTTAATTATCCGGTGACGGTACCGGTTTCTGACTTTTCATGCGATGAATTTGATGATATCCATTGCAACGGCCACCTGAATTTTCTAATTCCAGTTATAACATACTGCGCATGTGCAGTAAACAAGAACGCCTATATGTATGCTACTTGTGAATAGTCGTGCGAACTTGTTGCCTACATACAGGAGAACAACTATCAAGACTCGGCCAATTTTTTTTTTCTGACTGTACAACTAGCTACGAATAATTGGAAGGCTTCCGATTCAATCCTGGGCGATGGCGGAATTTTTTCCTTCGTCAAAACTTACAGACCGGTCCTGGGTATATACACTCTGTCCTGTGTCGAATTGGACGGAGTTACGCAATAAAATACCAAGCGCCAAAAACCTGTTTCGAGATATTGGCCATTGTAATAAATCTGTTTGTTTTTATAAGACATTTTATGCAAGAAGTATTATAACATTCATACTATTACAAAAAATAGCACAAATAATACCGAAAAAGTCTAACCGGTTTTTGATAAGAGACCAGCAGTTGAATTAATATTTCAAAGCAAAATTAATAAATAAATTTTATGCAATAAACGAATTTTTGCTTATAAATAGCAGCAAAATTCAGATATCGTGTTCTTGAATTTTCCGAGTTAAATTAGCCTGCCATCAACAGATTTGTGCAAATATCTCATTTTTTTCAAATTGTCGGTTGGTCTATTATTGCATAACTCCGTCCAATTGAGAATCGAGTCGTTCCTAAGGTAAAAGGCAGTCGGAACGTGGTGCTGATTACTCTATTTTATTTTATTGCCCAGGTCAGGAAAGCATGTCGTTCTACCTCCATGCCCTCATGCACCTACATGGTTTAGAAAGGTGCTACCTTTACTTGTCAAATTATTGACAACATATTTGAGGAAGTTCATTATTAGGAATTTTTCCCTTATATTTTTTCTCATAGGAGAGAAAATATTGGGTATCGCTTATCGAATACTGAAAACTAATTTCGATATCGGTGCTAAGGAGACATAATATCGTCTATCTCTAATACATTGATTAAAGGTTAAATAAGTGCCTTGTCATAGCAGGACAATTTTGTGGCCTTCCAGTGCCTGTGGATGTGGTCTACTATGATCCTCTTAGATTCTGTCAGTGTTTAATTTCGTTCATGAATTGTGGGTAAGATGGAAGATGAAAGTCATTATGATTAACAGCACAGTTCAATGTTGTCGTAGGCAAGGAATTAGCGATAACTTTTGCTCGAAGTCCTCTCTGTAATAATAATAATAATAATAATAATAATAATAATAATAATAATAATAATAATAATAATAATAATAATAATAATAATCCGGTTCTTCTTAGAAAATATTATGAAGATGGCATTAATGTTGTCTTCTTTTGTTTCGTCGCCATATTAGCTGTTTCTTTTTCCCTCGCTGTTATTTATACTCGCTTTAACATCTTTGGTCATATCGCGAGTTAATCTTTGGTTGAAATCCGAAGGCCTGTTTACTATTGTTGAGACTGGTTCTATTGTTGTGAACTAGATGGCGACTGTATATGTATTACTGATTTGTTATGAATATGATTTCGGTGATGAATGAGGCCGATAATATTCAGGAATGTTGTGGCCTGAATTTCCTGGCATTTGCCTTACGGTTGAGGAAAAACCCTGAAAAACCTCAACCAGGAAATTCAACCCGACCAGGAATTAGCTGTTATTGTCGGTGTTATTGGTTAAATATTTTTTGTTTTACAAATGAACGATCATCAAACTGAATGAGATCCAAATATGCATAAATTTTTCACTTTCATGCTAAAAATAATAGGTCTACGTTGTTCTTCTTTAATAAAATACCGGATCATAAATTTTATCCTGCAGCCAATTTTAAAAAGCTCAGGCCTCATAACACATAGTGCAGAGCTATTCCAAGGTCAGTTATGTGATGTTTTGTTTGCATGTTATTTTCTCGTTTTCAGCTTTTTTTCGTAATGTGTGTGTGTGTGTGTGTGTGTATGTGTATCTAATGCTCTGGATTTAACAATGAAGTCATCATCCTTCTTCCTTCCCGAGCGGTATGTTTGTTTTCATGTTCTGGGAAATTAAAAAAGCTCAACTACGTTTCGATTTTTCAATCTTTTCCTCGACCATGAAAACGTCAACATACCGCTCTTGTAACGTATATTACTATTTTGGTCCTGTTACGGTAACAATATTAATATTAGAGGAGAAAAATTCGCTCCGGCGCCGGGGATCGAACTAAAAAGGGGAAAAAAACCACTAGGGGAGAAGTATTCGATCCGGTGTTGTGGCTTGAACTTCGGCGTAGCTCAATGGTTAGAGCGCTTGGTACCTAGAACCAAGGATCCGGGCTCGATTCCCGGCGCCGAAGCGAATTTTTCTCTTCTAATATTAATTTGTTGGCTTTGTTTTACTTTCTGCATTTTTACGTCTTCACTTGTGACATACATTATGCTGATTGCGGGCACTGCGGCTGTAGTATTTGTTCTGTTGCGTTAAATGGCGGAAGCACGTCACACACGTGATCAAAAGTCAAGGTTGATGCAACCATAAGGAAAATTATTCTTGTAAGACGCAATCGAATTGTGTAAGCAATCTGCAGTAGGTTCTCGAATGTAGACTATGATTACGCCTTAAAAGATGTCCGTTCATACGCAGAAAAGGGAAAAAATGTAACAAAAAGTAGAACATTTCCTAAAAAATTACCAGTAGGCAATAACAGACCGAAAAATACATCAAGCATTCAAAATAAAAATAGGCTATAACCTATTAGTTCGTATTGAAGTGAAACGAGTTCGTTTTGCATCCTCAATTGTCGCTAATGTCTCAGAAATAATATGATATTTCATCAACTTCCGAGCCCTAGCGATGACACAATAGTAGATTATGCAACGAGCCTATAATGGTAGTAATTAAGACGCGAGCATGTTTGTTTATGAAACGAGCGCAAGCGAGTTTCATAATTTTCTTACGAGCGTTTTAATTACCATTATAGGCAAGTTTCATACGACTTTTTATGCTCGACCATATTTCTAACTTGAAATTATTCATAAGTATTCATGTTATTGTTATCTAAATGAAGAGCGGAACTGACCTTCTAAATTGTGAGATGTGCGCAGACGCGAAAGTATTGATTTTTTCCGAGGGACTAATGTCATTGACCTTGATATAATCTATAGAATAACATGAACATTAATATTGATATAACCTGGAAATTGATTTAGAATTGAAAAACGAGATGACAAATTGAATTTATTTGAATATTATTTACAATTAACGCTAATTATTATAGTAACAGAACATAACCTTCTGCGACAGTATTGGATTTCCAGCCTCCGTGACGTTTCGGTAATTGTCTTTCGATTGGATATCCGAGAATAATCGATACTTGCGGTTTTATAATGGTACAATGGTGATTTCTCATTGGCTGAACAACTGAACTGTAATGAATAGGTGTACTTTAATGAGGTGCATTAAAGGGCTACTACCAGGTGTATAATTACTACATTTCGGCATGGTCGGGCATAAAAACAGGAAAATAATTATAAATAAAAACTTGTTTCACCTATGAAGTTCAAATTTGGTACGATAAAACGTGTTAACTGTAGGATTACATGATACAAATTGGAAAAAAATATTTCTTAAAAAATATAGAAGTTGAAAATTTCAGGCCTAACCCCTCTTAATCAACGAGAGAATTCTTTCACGTAACGTATTTCTACAACGCGGTACCTCCGCGTTTTATTTCCTTTGTCATTGTTCTTTACAGACTATGACAAAACCACAAGCTTTACATTTAATATATAGGCCTACAATGTGAAGACTAGAGTTACCGGCTTAACCTTATTTCGTTTTTTTCCGCTGGGAAATGACCCTTGTTATGCATTAATATGGGACAGAAAGAGCCCTGCGGTCGTTTGGCCAGGCGGTAGACGAAAATTCGCTTACATGCTTGGGTGTTTTTAAAACCACAATTAAATCCGCTTGAGAATAGTTGGAAAATTCAGAGCATTAAAACATGGCCGCGATAGAGCTATGCTAACAGCATGACTTCAGCTCTCCAGTTGGTACTGCACTACACTACCATCGAGAGCGGTTCAGTGGAGATTGTAGGTGGCTTTGATCAATTCTAAATAATTAATGTGGATATCCACAACCTGGTGGGGAACGCAGAATGAACTGAAGAAAAGAACGGTTCTTTTAGGGTATTGCAGGGGCCGTGAATCTAGAGATATTTAAAAATTTGTTTGGGTTATTTTATGACGCTGTATCAACATCTAGGTTATTTAGCGTCTGAATGAAATGAAGGTGATAATGCCGGTGAAATGAGTTCGAGGTCCAGCACCGAAAGTTATCCAGCATTTGCTCGTATTGGGTCGAGGGAAAACCCCGGAAAAACCCCAACGAGGTAACTTGCCCCGACCGGGATTCGAACCCGAGCCACATGGTTTCGCGGCCAGACGCACTGACCGTTACTCCACAGGTGTGGACGAATCTAGAGAATATAGGGTGTCTCAGGAGGAATGTAGTTTGGGTTAACCTAAATCGATTTAACCTAACATACCCATGTTTTAAATATACGGTTGAGAAGAAATAAAGGGTAGAAATAGTGGAACGTCTTGCGGTTCCGTGTATTATACTCGACGTGTTACGCCAGATTTTTGCACACGGCAGCATCTGAGCACCGCAACGCCAGAGCAAAACACACAACTAACTGAATACACGTTCACGTGAAATTTAATTCGTGTATTGGCATAATGAATATGTAGACATACTCTTGATTACTTACTTACTTACTTACTTACTTACTTACTTACAAGTGGCTTTTAAGGAATCCGAAGGTTCATTTCCGCCCTCACATAAGCCCGCCATCGGCCCCTATCCTGTGCAAGATTAATCTAGTCTCTATCATCATATCCCATCTCCCTCAAATTCATTTTAATATTATTCTCCTATCTACGTCTCGGCCTCCCTAAAGGTCTTTTCCCCTCCGGCCTCCCAACTAACACTCTATATGCATTTCTGGATTCGCCCATACGTGCTACATGCCTGCCCATCTCAAACGTCTGGATTTAATGTTCCTAATTATGTCAGGTGAAGAATACAATGCGTGAAGTTCTGCGTTGTGTAGCTTTCTCCATTCTCCTGTAACTTCATCCCTCTTAGCCCCAAATATTTTCCTAAGCACCTTATTCTCAAACACCCTTAATATCTGTTCCTCTCTCAGAGTGAGAGTCCAAGTTTCACAACCATAAAGAACAAACGGTAATATAACTTTTATAAATTCTAACTTTCAGATTTTTTGACAGCAGACTAGATGGTAAAAGCTTCTCAACCGAATAATAACAGGCATTTCCTATATTTATTCTGTGTTTATTTTCCTCCCGAGTGTCATTTATGTTGGGATGAGATGGAGACGGGCAAGAAAAATGAAGGTAAGGGAATGGAGGAGAAGAGCTGAAAGAAGTAGGGAATAAGAAGGAAAAATAGGAAGAAAAAGAAGAAAAAATAGAGGCAGAGTAGGTGTGTAGAATGAAAAAAAGGGAAATAAGAAAAGTGACGATCAGAAACTAGAAAAAAAGACATAATGAGAAGGAAATGAAGAAAAGAGCGCAGGTGGGAATTAAGAATGAAGAAAAGATGGCAATCAAAGACAAGCAAATAGAAGAGAAGAAGAATTGAATAGAAGAGAAATAGAAGAAGATGCGGAAATAGGGAAGAAGGGAATGAAGATGAATAAATAAGGATGAAAAAGAGAATGTAGCGTAAGATGAAGATGAAGAAGTGGACAGTCGGAATGAAATACGTTTGAAAGAGGATCTTAGGAGGATCGAATGCAAAAGGGAAGCAGTGGATACATGGAAAATGTTATGAGTTTAATTCTGGAAAATGATAAAATAAAGAATGACTTTGAACAATTCGCAGAACTCCACGCGTTCCTGGAAAATCGAAGGAGATTCCGTTACCCTTCATATAGCAAGGTCTGTGCTAGTGCTGTTACTAGGAATAAAAGCATTACTGACTGCACATTCTTTAATTAATGCATGCAATATGTGTGTACTGGAGTTGTCACTACGTTATTAATGCTATTGGAATGGTTCATGGTACTCATTATCTTCTTCAAATAGGTCTAGCTTTGTTGCTTTCATCACTCTGAAATAGGTTTAAGTTCTTTGATTAAGATGCTTGAACTAAAATATTAATTTTTACATACTTGTAGGTAGCTGTTTAGTCAGAATTCAGACTTACTTACTTACTTACTTACTTACAAATGGCTTTTAAGGAACCCGAAGGTTCATTGCCGCCCTCACATAAGCCCGCCAGCGGTCCCTATCCTGTGCAAGATTAATCCAGTCTCTATCATCATACCCCACCTCCCTCAAATCCATTTTAATATTATCCTCCCATCTACGTCTCGGCCTCCCTAAAGGTCTTTTTCCCTCCGGTCTCCCAACTAACACTCTATATGCATTTCTGGATTCGCCCATACGTGCTACATGCCCTGCCCATCTCAAACGTCTGGATTTAATGTTCCTAATTATGTCAGGTGAAGAATACAATGCGTGCAGTTCTGTGTTGTGTAACTTTCTCCATTCTCCTTTAACTTCATCCCGCTTAGCCCCAAATATTTTCCTTAGCACCTTATTCTCAAACACCCTGAACCTATGTTCCTCTCTCAGAGTGAGAGTCCAAGTTTCACAACCATACAGAACAACCGGTAATATAACTGTTTTATAAATTCTAACTTTCAGATTTTTCGACAGCAGACTGGATGATAAGAGCTTCTCAACCGAATAATAACACGCATTTCCCATATTTATTCTGCGTTTAATTTCGTCCCGAGTGTCATTTATATTTGTTACTGTTGCTCCAAGATATTTGAATTTTTCCACCTCTTCGAAGGATAAATCTCCAATTTTTATATTTCCATTTCGTACAATATTCTGGTCACGAGACATAATCATATACTTTGTCTTTTCGGGATTTATTTCCAAACCGATCGCTCTACTTGCTTCAAGTAAAATTTCCGTGTTTTCCCTAATCGTTTGTGTATTATCTCCTAACATATTCACGTCATCCGCATAGACAAGAAGCTGATGTAACCCGTTCAATTCCAAACCCTGCCTGTTATCCTGAACTTTCCTAATGGCATATTCTAGCGCGAAGTTAAAAAGTAAAGGTGATAGTGCATCCCCCTGCTTTAGCCTGCAGTGAATTGGAAAAGCATCAGATAGAAACTGACCTATACGGACTCTGCTGTATGATTCAGACGAGAATTAGACTACAATAATGGGGCAGTCTAAGTTTGATGGCACAACATTAGGGAAGTTACTAAATAACCTATCGCTATCTCCAATTTCATTGACGTTAACCGTGCGATTTAAAAGTTTTAATTAGGCCTAAACTTTTAAAAATCCTTCCGTATCAAATAAATTAGATATCAGGACGTGTAGTTTGAAAATTTCGAGGAAAATGAATGGTTGAGGTTACAAACAATAATATAAACCAAGATTGGGAATTTAATGCTGAATTTCTAGAATGTGTTGTTTTTTAAACCAACCAAGACTCTGTTGAACTCAGACATTTGAGAATTTCTCATGAAAGGGACTTAAGTTGAATCTACAGGAAAATCATGTAAGATTTTAAATAAGTCCACCGCTGTGGAATAATGGTTATCACGTCTGGCTATGAAACGAGCGGGCCCGGGTTCAGATACTGGTTGGTACAAGTTACCTAGTTGGAGTTTTTTTCGGGGTTTTCCCTCAACCGTCCACACCTGTGGAGTAACGGTTAGCTCGTCTGGCCGCGAAACCAGGTGGCCCGGGTTCGATTCCCGGTCGGGGCAAGTTACCTGGTTAAGGTTCTTTCCGGGGTTTTCCCTCAACCCAACATGAGCAAATGCTGGGTAACTTTCGGTGTTGGACCCCGGACTCATTTCACCGGCATTATCACCTTCACCTCATTCAGACGCTAAATAACCTAGATGTTGATAAAGCGTCATAAAATAACCTACTAAATAAATTTCCCTCAACCAATTGAAGCAGAATTGCTGGGTAACTTTAGGCGTTGAACCTAGAACTCATTTCGCCATCATTAATTCACATACCATCATCATCATCATCATCATCCATACAATAGCCCGGGTTAAGTTTACGGTGCGGCGTGCTGTACTTGTACAAGAGCGCGGCCGTTCGACTGCTCAATCATTCACAAGAATAGGAGTGGTAAGCACAATAAGCCTCAGGCTGCAGTGTAAGCCTTCGGGTCTCTCCTCCGTACAAGAGAGAGAGAGAGAGGGGAAAAAAGATTTTAAATAGGAAAATGATTTTGGGACATGTTTTTTTCGAAATACTTTTATTTTCTGTATGATTTTAATTTCATCATTACTGATTATCGCCATATCACCATTATGTAACAGCAAATTGAATTACTCCTAATTCAAATAGATATGTAACCCAGAAAGACACAAATACTTACACTTGAATTAATTTAAAAATAATGTTAATTATCCAAGAAGGGAATGCCCTCAGAATCATCATGCCAGTAGTGAAGTCTTAAATAAAGGGATTCTATAATTATTAACCGTCGCTGAATTGCATCTGTAGTTGAAGAGGGGCATTAAATAAGATATAAGTAACTCCATAAACACGGCAAAACTTCAATCCTTGGGAAATCTTTTAGATTTTCATGAAAGAAAAGTTACTTTTATTTTATATTAGATTTTTGTTGAAGAAAAATTAAGTTTTAGTTTATTAATAATTGCACTTATTTGAATTTTTAGAAGTTAAATGTTTTTCTTTCTATTTGATTCTTTAGGTCGATTAATTCCCACACTTGTTTAATTTTGGAATTTTGTATTATTATTATTATTATTATTATTATTATTATTATTATTATTATTATTATTAGTATTATATAAACAAAGGCATATAGCAAGATTTTCTACTTCGAGAGTAAGTAGAATTAGTTCTTAATGTCTTAGAGAGGTTAAATCAAGGGCCATAAAGGTCTATTCCAGTCCTTACTTTAATTGAAGGGTTCAGAGCTATAGTGGGCCAAGCGCCATTTATTAAAAACGGAGAAAGCAAGGGTTAAAGTTAAGTGAATACATTAGTTTAATGAAGATTGATATATCATTTAGTTTTAATGTGTATACTTTATATTACTTGCTATATGTTTCCATTGAATTATGGTAATAACTTCATTTTAACCCTTGTTTTCTACGGTTTTAGTAAATGGCGCTTGGCCCACTATGGTTCTGAACCCTTCAATTTTTTAAACATTCATCTACTTTAAAAATATCTTGCGTTGTTATAAAATACTATTAAAAATCTACAACTACCATTACTACTGTTTCAAAATAATTAAAGAGTAGCTGTACCAAAGGCACTAAGTGCCAAAAATATTGTTTTTCCTTAAACTGGTTCTATATAACATCGCCAATACCTTTACAAAGATTGTAAGTTCTGTCTACATTGTAAGGTTGTGTAGTGACGACAACAGATGGCGCCGCGTACTAAGTTCCAATAGGTTTTACTTAGAAAGGTTATAAGTGCCAGTTGTTGAATGTTGTCACGATGTGTTGTTCATTGTTTATTACCTTGTCCGTGATTGGAACTTCTACCCGGACTGTTCAAAATTTAACCTTTCGTGTGTCCAGGAACGTTGAAATTGTGTTTCTATCTTTTGTAGTTTGGAAGAAATAAATATTTGAAATCTGCTCCTTCTTTTTGAATAGCCCTGTATATGGCACTTGACCCACTATGGCTCTAAACCCTTCAAATGCTGCATGTCTTTTTATTTACAAGTCCTGTTTGTACAAACAACTTACCCACAACGACATGTTCTACCTGTCGCAATTATTATACTATAATCTAAGGACACATGTAGGCCTATCTGATAGCAATTGTGTTTTTATGTGTATGTGGCAAGAACAAATGAACGGGCGTGGAGATAACGAGTTAGTATCTACCCTTTTTTAGAAAGTTTAAGTAGTGAAAATGGCATTACATCTCTGATTAATCTAGCAGAAAGTAACCTTTCTACCCTTGGTTTGGCTATTAACCCTAGCAAATGCAGTTTAATATCGATTAAATGTGGTATCCTATCCCAGTTTAATGTCACTTCCGCTAATGGCTCGCTCATTCAGTCCATTTCTAATCCTAACGACCGCATTAAATACCTTGGTATTAATTTTAATGAAGAAATCGTATTGATAAATGTGCAGTTTTTACCACATTCAGTAAAAATGTTTCTAAACTCTGTCTTTCCTCTTTGTTAAAATCTGATCAAAAGGTAACGATTAAGAGTTAATATCTTTGGCCGACTCTTACTTATCTCTTGCAATGTGCTCCGCTCAACCAAACCAAAACCGAAATTCTTAATGATTTAGATAAAGTTACCAGAGGCGCATGCAAAGAGCTTATCGGTCTTCCTCATGAATGTTCTACGCTCCTAAAAATTATCGTGGTTTTTCGTTGATGAAAGCATCTTGGGGAGCTTACGTGTAACACACAAATATTTGCAATACTCTTCTTCGTATTGATGATTGCCACCTCCATATTGTTAGGGACCTTGCAAGCGAAAAAGTTTCTGCTCTGTCAAAATTAGATATCACCACTATTGATGCTATCAACTGGTCAGGTTAGAAATGAAGCATTCCAAACAAGGGTTTAAGTAACAGTCGCATTTGTCGCATTTTGCTGCTAGATTTCTAAAAATGCAACAAACTTTGAATGTCAATGTGCAAAAATGCGACAACCACATTGGACTTCAGAAACGAAGATAATAATGGAGAACATGAAATCAGAGATCTGTTTGAACTGATCTGAACTTAAATGAAATGCTAATGGCATGGACAATGTTAAAAAAGGTATTGAGCAATAGATGTTCAGGAATTGATTTCAAAGAGTTGGTGCAATTCATGTAAGTTAAGTGAACAGTTTCTCCTAATTTATTTATATACTGTAATTCCATCGCATACTGTAAATTGTGAGTTAGGATTTAGTTGCACGAATCTTGTAAAAAACTGGAATTAGAAATCGCCTTTCAGTAAAATGAGTTAGCACTCTGCCAACAATAAATCTTGAAGAGCTTACTAGTAAAGAATTTCAATGTTTAGAGTGCCCATAAAGTAACGTATTTTAATGTGATGTAAATTCAGCAGTAATTGAATCTAAACACACCGACGTCTAATGATTTACTTAGATACTGTAAGTATATCTAGAATGTAATAAGATGGATTGAAAGTAATAAAACTCCAAGAAACAAATGAAGGGTCCAGGGGAAGAACCTGCTAAGTCACATTTTACTGTTTTTACAGGAGAGCAAGTTTAATGTTTCAAGGTCCATTACATTCTATTGTATCTGAGTTATCATTCTTCAAATATATCTGGCTTAATCAAGTTTTTACTCTGTACAATTAAACCACTGAAATCTCTACTGCCTGAGGTATTTCATGGCATCCAAAACAAAAAATTGATAATTTTGGACTTAACAGGTTTTTCCCCTGGACCCTTCAAATTACATAATTTTTTTGTTCTTGCATACTTTATTAATTTTATCTTCCTGCACAATTATTTATAATATTGCACAATCATTTCACAATTTGCACAAATATAATTTTTCATTTGTGCACTTTTGCGACAATTACTCTTATTTATTTTCTAGCTTAAACCCTGTTCGAAATTTGGACAAACCTTACCTTGGGCGGAAAAGGGGTCAATGATAAAACTTAGGGATTACGTAGCAGCTCACCCCATCCGTAATTGGCACTTATAACCTGTCAATTGTGTGGCACTTGAACCTAAATTGGTGTTATCACTTATAACCTTTCAATGGCACATGATTTGGTACTTGTCTTTTCAGTTCCAGTGTTGTTTGAATTACAGTTTTATTGATGTAAATGCACTGGATAGTATTCCCAGTATTAAGGATTTGTTGTAATATTTTGTTTCAGTTCAGAATAAAAAAATATGCATTGTAAAATGTTTTCTTTACTTTTCTTGAATACGTAACTGTGGTACTTAGTGCCTTTGGTACAGCTACACTTCAATTGTTGCTGTTGCCACTGCTAGTGTTACTATTACTGCTGCTAATACTACAGCTACTACTACTACTACTACTACTACTACTACTACTACTACTACTACTACTACTACTACTACTACTACTACTACTACTACTACTATTACTATTCAGTGATGAATTCAATTGTTGCACACATGCAATTTTTTCTCTCTTCCAAAGGGAAATAAATTTCTCTCAGCAGAGAACTCTGAGCTTATATTTATTTTCATATTTGGAATATGTATAATTATTTTGTGCGAGATCGTGCGTATTTGCTTGGTTTCCACACAAAACCAATCCGCGGAAAGTCTAAAATTCGACAGTCAGTATTCCCAACCTAACACACATAACAATTTCCCTCTTCTTACCGCTTAAGTGACATATTCATTTTACTGCTTTAGGCTTTTAACATATTATTTTTAGAAACGTTTAACATACTAATAATTATAAATTGGAAACTTACCACTGCAATTTCACCTAAATTGCACTGTTAATTATTGTTTTTAAATATTTGCAAAAATTAAGTAAACTCTACAACTCCACTACAGTTACTGCATTCGTGATGCAAATAACATTAAGGAAGCCGTGAAAAAATCAACAAGATTCAAACTTGCCGATGTTATTACTGCAATATATTATATAAATAATATTGTTAAAATATTGAAATGAAAAATAAATCATTACATAACCTTACCGTTTGTTTTAAGTTCGCATTTATAGACTGGGGGGAAAAAAGACGGACATATATCACGGCCTGCTGGAGTATAGTAAACACAGAACACATTTTAAAGCAACAATGTTGAAGATAGATATTTTTGTTTTGCAAATTTTCCGTCATTGAACAGAAACCAAGATGGAGATTTCATTGCAACTAATTAGAAATTCCTCTTTCAGGTATGTAATAAACGATCTTAGCACAAAATAATATACGATACACGAGCGGTATGTTTTCTTTCAATTCTCGGAAATTAAAAAAGTTCAACTACGTTTCGCTTTTTCAAACTTTTCCTCGAACATGTAAAACTTCAACATACGCTCTTGTAACGCATATTACTATTGTGCGAGATCGTGCGTATTTGCTTGGTTTCCGCACAAAACCAATCCGCGGAAAGTCTAAAATTCCACATTCAGTATTCCCAATCTAACAAACATAACAATTTCCCTCTTCTTACCGCTTAAGTGACATATTGATTTTACTGCTTTAGGTTTTTAACATATTATTTTTAGAAACGTTTAACATACTAATAATTATAAATTGGAAACTTACCACTGCAATTTCACCTAAATTGCACTTTTAATTATTGTTTCTAAATATTTGAAAAAATTAAGTAAACTCTACAACTCAACTAAAGTTACTGCATTCGTGATGCAAGTAACATTAAGGAAGCCGTGAAAAAATCAACAAGATTCCAGACTCATCATAGACTGGGGGGGGGGGGAAGAGAGACGTATATCACGGCCTGCTGGAGTATAGTAAACACAGAACACATTTTAAAGCAACAATGTTGAAGATAGATATTTTAGTTTTGCAAATTTGCCGTCATTGAACAGAAACCAAGATGGAGATTTCATTGCAACTAATTAGAAATTCCTCTTTCAGGTATGTAATAAACGATCTTCGCACAGAATAATGTACGATACACGAGCGGTATGTTTTCTTTCAATTCTCGAATTCTCAACTATGTTTCGCTTTTTCAAACTATTCCTTGGACATGAAACATATCGCTCTTGTAACGCATATTACTATTTTGTGCATGAAATAACCTTCAAGATATTACAGTCAACTTCCTTTTATTTAATGGGAACCAACTATGTTTATGTATTGAAAATGTTACGTTAGCTAGGCCTATATATAATAACCGACTTCTTTACAGACTGTTTGAATTTCACCGTTAAGAGTAAAGATAAACAACGTCTGACGCACCCTTTCTTATAATGTTGTCGTAATTGAAGATCAAACACACCCATAGTACTGTACACTGCCCAATGCAACCCTTATTTCTTCTTTTCCATACTGAACAATTAAACGATAAGACATCTGATTGCATACAGGAGATTTAGTGTTTTGTTTTTTGAGACTAATTGTTTATTTTTTATTGCACACTACTTTTATGTCTCACTTCACTATGTGCAATATTTCCATAGTATTAAAATGTAGGCTACAATACATTGTGATTGTGATTTAATTGACGCACAACTCTAACCAGAATTGTCTTCCCTCTGTTCGATCGATGGTCAGACATTGCTTACGTTTACTCTTACCAGAGACATTCAAACAGTCAGTAAAGTAGCCAGTTGTTATTAGACAGAACTAACGCAATATTTTCAACAGAAAACATAGTTGGTTTCTATTTAGAAAAAGAAAGTTGACGCTAATATCTTGAAAATTATTTTATGTACAAAAAAATACATTACGTGTATCAGATGTCCTCTTCGATGTAATTTAACTTGTAATTCTCGGTTTGTGCATATGTGAAATATTTCACACGGTACCGGAGGTGAAATAGTTAAGTGGGCAATTCTGTATATAATTTAATCCAAATTGCTGTTGTGTGTTTTTTTTATTTGAAATGAAGTGAAAACCTATTAATATTTGTTAACAATTATTATTATATTAAGGACAATGGGATAAATAGACTGAAGATACTAAATTAAAAAAGAATCTGTCTATTAGCTTAGAAGAAATCGCTGTAGGGCTACATAGAGTGGCAGAAGGGCACTTCAAGGGTTCTAAAAATACGTATTTCCGTGAAAGTATTGAAATCGACTTTTTGCAGTATTACAACACTTTCAAAAATAAGTATAGATTGGACTTTCCTCTTGCTGTCAATGGATAAGAAATTCACTGCTTTTCGAATATTGCCCCCGTCTCTTTTTTTAATCTTTCAAACAGAAATTGGTGTTTACAACGACTCAATGGGTAGAATACTCATTTTTCATCTGAAAACGAATGTATAGTAGAACCAATCATCGAAAAGTTGTGAATTATTTATTCATCACCAGCAATAGGAAAAACTCCAATCTAAAACTCTTCTTAACAATGCAATTTAGATCAACAATACTTCAATCTACTGCGTATAAAAGGAAAGTAAAAATATTATGGTGAAAATGTGGCGTTTAGCGTGAAACGTTTATGCGATTGACATTAGAGAAATCTGATCACACTTTCTGTTAATACGGTGACGTCATCAAAGCGCTCTACATCACGCAAACGATAAGAGATTCTATGTTCCGCTGAGACTGGAAATATGTACAGTAACTCTAATAGCTTAACGAAAATAATATTAAACTTAATTTTCAATTAATAAAACAATATATAATTCGTACACAAATGGGGGATTAATAAATGAGGGGAGTATAAAGACAAAAGTAGATGTTTTAACGTAGTCTAACTCTGAAGTAGTTAGTTGTGATATTAATTTCCAAACGAATCCAATTCTCTGTAATGATATTACAATGGAAGCAAATAAAACCTACAAATTCTAACCGATTGTTTTAATTTTTTCAGAAAGTGTTAAATTACTCATATTTCTACACAGTTTTTTCATTTTACTTGGGTATTTAACGACGTTGTATCAAGTAGTAGGTTATTTAGCGTCTATGGAATTGTTAACGAGATGATATTTGGCGAGATGAGGCCGAGAATTCGTTATAGATTACCTGACTTTTGCTTATGGTTGGAGAAAACCTCTGTAAAAACCCAACCAGGTAATGAGCCTAAGCAGAAATCGAACCCGCGCCCGAATGCAACTCTGGATCGGCAGGCAAGCGCCATAGCCGACTGAGCTACGCCGTTGGCTTCTACACAGTTATTAGTAGTAGTATTTATTAGTAGTATTTATTTATTTAACCTGGTAGAGATAAGGCCGTCAGGCCTTCTCTGCCCCTCTACCAGGGGATTACAACTATAATATGAACAATAAAATTACAATTAACATTAAATTTACAATTACAATTACAATAAAAATTGAAGTACGACAAGATTACCTGATTAATGAAAGCTAGACATTTTATCATAGAAGTTAAGAACAAAGAATATTTTTGTATTTACTGAATTACAAATTAAACCTACAATAACAAAAATCTATAGTAATGAAATTACCGGATATTGAAATATTTTGTGATAGATTAAGAGAACTATTTACAAGAAACCATGTCTGAACGAGTCTCAATTACTGACCAAGTGCCTAGTAAGTTTGCGTTTGAATTCAGTTTTATTTCGACAGTCCCTGATGCTAACAGGTAACGAATTCCAGAGTCTTGGCAGGGCTATTGTGAAAGAGGATGAGTATGAGGAGGTGCGATGGGATGGTATTGTTAGTTATCTACCAAATGTTTCACTAACAAATTTATGTTTCTTTGCTTCGAACTATGAAACTTTTGAAACATGAATATAACACTTTTTTTAAGGAATTAGAAGAATAATATCGATCGTCCAGTTCAAAAGTGCGACAACTCAAAAATTGCCATTTTTTAGTTGTTTATACTACTAAAAGCCCCTTTCGGAGCTCTTTCCGATTCAGTATTGAGATAAGTCATATTTACAACCAAAAAGAAAAAAAAAAAACTAAATAAACTGCTTTAGAAGTAATTACAACTATGGACTTTACTAATTCATTATTAGTACATTTCGAAATGTATTGATAATGAACTGGAAGATTGTGATAAACTCGTCCTGAATACTGACTCATTTCTAATTGTCGTGGTTATGAACCAGAACTCTGTTCCTTTCTAAGTGATTTATTTGAAACTTTCAACTGAAGATATCTCAAAACTTGTTTTTTTGAGTTGTCGCACTTTTGAACTAGACTTTCGATATATTGTTAATCACTGCAATTTGAAATAGCTCATTGGTGTCAAACTGATGGCTGAATCTTTTAGTCTATCAATTGCATTGTCGTTTCGGGACTAGTCCTCGTGGAATGAGGAAGTAATTGTGAAGTAGTTAACGAGAAGGCTCCACCTTGTTAAATTTGAATGCGGAAATGCAAAGATACCAATATTTAATTTAACAGTCTAATCCTGAAGTACCTAACTGAGGTATTAATTTCCTTAATAATTATTCGTACACAAATGGGAAAATTAATAAATTTGGGAAGTGTGTGTAGTAAATGTAACAGCTTAACGGAATATTGAACTTAATTTAACCAACCAAAAATAATTATTCGTACACAGATGGGGATCATTAGTTTTTTTTTTCTAATGGCGGGTACTTGACTTACTCATAGACCCATATGTAAACCAATTTACCGACAGAGCCGTTTCCGAGGGTGCGCCATAGGAGGCTGGTCTACGTTAGAACTGCGATGAGACGAGATGATGATGATGATGATGATGATGATGATGATGATGGAGATTTGTTGGGATGCCACAAGGGAACCGGAGCTCCCGGGGAAAATCCCTGTGTTACTTGGCCCACGGGATTTCCCAGCACAAGTTGTAAATCGGGGGTACGCCAGTGATAGAACCCGGGTCCGCAGGATAAGTTCAGCGCTTTAGCCGCTAGACAACCGCGGCGACTTGTTTCGTAAATCTAACAGCCATAAAACAGATTGCAGAATTGTTTCGCATAATAGAATCAAAGAGATGTGTCTATATGCTATTCGTTATGTTGGGTGATTTAAACATAGACATTTCCAAACCTGGAAATTAAAATTTTGTGAAATATGTAAAGGAAGCTTTCAATTTAACATTATTCGTAATTTCAAGCACCACACTTGGAACAACCAGATCGGACACTTACATATATCTGAGGTTTACCAGAAGAATAGGGGTCTTTCGTGTATGAATTGTATTACTTGTGATATTATAGATCCATACCGACATCTCTCCAACAAATAGTAAAAAAAATCCAACAACGACGACAAATATAGACGTTTTACGAAATTATAAGGAATCGATGAATCCTGTGCCACTTTTTTTAGTTCATTATATTTGTCAGTGGTTTTATTTTAATTTATAATCTATAGTAATTTTATTCTTCGACTTTTCTTTCCGTAGCAAAAATTTGAATTCAACATTGCTATTACTACACTATTACAGCTACTGCTATTACTACTACTACTACTACTACTACTACTACTACTACTACTACTACTACTACTACTACTACTACTACTACTACTACTACTACTACTACTACTACTACTACTACTACTGTTAGTGCTACTGGTGGTACTACTAAAACAACATAAACATAAAAGACATAAAATTAAAAAAAAAATAAAATCACAAATGAAAAATATCGAAATTTTATTTCAAATCCTAAACATCTTTACAATCCAAATAATTATGACCAGTATAAATGAATCGCACTTTTTAGAACGGAACTTAGTCAAAATTTGTCATTTTTGTTTTTACTGATGAAATGATTAATACTTTCGAGAAGCGTTGATTGGAAAAGAGAGGAACTTAGTCAAACCTTTCCCTGTATCGCTAACATCAAATTGATGTTTATAGTACGGCACTATTTATTCATGGAAATATGTTTTTTTGATCTCCTGAAAAGTAGAGAATTTTGACTTACAAGGAGAGGACATGCTCTATATATCACCGAATGGAATAAGATTGTGTGAGATGAAAGTACAAGACGTACTGTTTAAAGTCATACCTGGTATGGGTGGCCAATGACCCCTCGTTTTGGAAATATTGGCTATTGTTTGTGACATACTTCCGTTAGGTGCTCAATAGGGAAGCATTAGACTATGTAACAGCGTAGCCCATATGGTTGGATGCTGAGTTGTTATCAAGGCAACCTGAGTTCGAATCTTAACTGGTCCTATATTTTTTTTCTTTTAATAATGATTAATATTGTGATCACGGTTATCTATTTAGATACCTATATCATATTTCTTAACGTATTGAATGCTTCATCATGTTTTAAACAAATTACTAATTAACTAACATTGTATTGTAAAGGATAAACAATGAAATACTGCTCACGTAGGAAGGTAAGATGTGTCACTGGTGTCTGTTCTATTTCTGTAGCAGCTATTCCATTTCATTTTGTACTCGATTCATTATGATGTCATAAAAACACACAAAACATACATATTTCCTGCACCATGCACAGCAAATGAAAGAAGGTTGTCCGCAGTCACACACATTTTTCCGCACTTCTGCTGCGAAACAGACATCCTTCACATTCACAAACACTTCTCGTTCGTTTATCAATTTTAATGCATACCACGCATATTTCAACATGGCTTTGAATATAGGAACTGACAACTGAAAGTGTATTAAAATAATAATAATAATAATAATAATAATAATAATAATAATAATAATAATAATAATAATAATAATAATAATAATAATAATATCAAGCTTTAAAAAATGAGAAGGCATTAGGATTCGAACTCGGGTTTCCTGGATGACAACTCAGCATCCAACCACATGAGCTACGCCATTACACAGTCTAATGCTTCCCTATTAGGTACCTAACGGAAGTATGTCATAAACAATAGCCTATATTTCCAAAACGAGGGGTCATTGGCCACCCATACCAGGTATGACTTTAAACAGTGTGTCTTGTACTTTCATGTCACAAAATCTGATTTAATTCGGTGATATACAGAGCGTGTCCTCTCCTTGTTAGTTCCTTTCTAAAAAGTGCGATTCAAATGTTTCACGTGATTTTATAGGGATTCGACGAATCCTATGACACTTCGTTTTAGATTATTACTTTATTTTTTAGTGAATTGATTTTAATTTAAACCCGTAGCAATTATCTTCTTGGTGTTTAATACCCGTAGAAAAAATTTAATTCAACATTGTTGCTACTGCTGCTGCTACTTCTGCGCTGCTACTACTAATACTACTGCTACTGCTACTACTGCTACTACTACTACTACTACTACTACTACTACTACGATTAATACTGATAATGCTACAAATTGCACTATTACTACCACCACGACTACCATACTACTGATGCTCTTACACCCATTAAAGAAACACGAAGAATGCAGAAACTGCTACAATCACAGCAAAAGTACTCACCGGGGAAATAAATAGCAAATTGAGAAAGTGGACTTTGTCAAATAATTATAGCAGTAAAGTAATGTGATATGTTATTACAGTGTTCCCAACGTGACGTGTAGAATCTCGACTCTCTGGACATATGACTGGAGTTATTGAATGCACAGGCTCGTCAAATATTTAGCGCACTTGCGTGACGTATCGCTTTACATAACATCCGATCACTGCGCATGTGCGTCGACCGGATAGCGTGCGCCCATCCTCGATAAACTATATTAGTGCTGGTTGATTGGGGTGCGAATTAGGGGTGTTGTTATCCAATCATTGGTTACAAAATTTGCATAGCGGCGAAGTAACAGGTTTCCCTCATGTCAGCATCATACAGGTGTGTGGCATATTTGCAGATATGAATCGATACAACTTCATTGCCTTGGTCACGTGATTAGAATGTAGAATTATAAATATCATCCTAGATGCCAAATTGTATGAAATACATTATTATGTCTAATGTCATTATATTATTACTAGTGACTTGTGCAGCAAATGCTGCAAACTAAGTTCATTACTTACTGGCTTTTAAGGAACCCGGAGGTTCATTGCCGCTCTCACTTAAGCCCGCCATTGGTACCTATCCTGAGCAAGATTAATCCAGTCTCTACCATCATATTCCACCTCCCTCAAATCCATTTTAATATTATCCTCCCACCTACGTCTCGGACTCCCCAAAGGTCTTTTTCCCTCCTGCCTCCCAACTAACACTCTATATGCATTTCTGGATTCGCCCATACGTGCTACATGTCCTGCCCATCTCAAACGTCTGGATTTTATGTTCCTAATTATGTCAGGTGAAGAATACAATGCGTGCAGCTCTGCGTTGTGTAACTTTCTCCATTCTCCTGTAACTTCATCCCTCTTAGCCCCAAATATTTTCCTAAGAACCTTATTCTCAAACACCCTTGATCTCTGTTCCTCTCTCAAAGTAAGAGTCCAAGTTTCACAACCATACAGAACAACCGGTAATATAACTGTTTTATAAATTCTAACTTTCAGATTTTTTGACAGAAGACTAGATGACAAAAGCTTCTCAACCGAATAATAACACGCATTTCCCATATTTATTCTGCGTTTAATTTCCTCCCGAGAGTCATTTATATTTGTCACTGTTGCTCCAAGATATTTGAATTTTTCCACCTCTTCGAAAGATAAATCTCCAATTTTTATAGTTCCATTTCGTACAATATTTTTGTCACGAGACATAATCATATACTTAGTCTTTTCGGGATTTACTTTCACCCTATCGCTTTACTTGCTTCAACTAGAATTTCCGCGTTTTCACTAATCGTTTGTGGGTTTTCTCCTAACATATTCACGTCATCCGCATAGACAAGAAGCTGTTGTAACCTATTCAAACTAAGTTCATTAGACGTTCAAATAAACATTTTTCAGATTTATTTTCAATGAAGAATACCAGACATTCTGAAAGTTATTTGTTTCCATAATAATGAAAGATACTCTCTCTCATTCATTCATTCATTCATTCATTCATTCATTCATTCATTCATTCATTCATTCATTCATTCATTCATTCATTCATTCATTCATTCATTCATTCATTCATTCATTCATTCATTCATTCATTCATTCATTCATTCATTCATTCATTCATTTATTTTATTCCATAGATCTTACATGAGCAATGAAGCTTTAAGATGTGGAACATGTCAACATTTTACAATATTACAATTACAATTTTTACAAATTTTTATAGTTTTACAATTTAGTAATTTTCTACAATTTTTACAATTTTGTACAATTTTTTTACATTTTTTTACATACTGAAGCCAATACTGAAGAGAACCACGCATATAAATATTTACACCACACCGCCATTAAATAAATGAAAAAGACCCAACCCCACTTGATTAATAACTATAAAAATATTTGATTTTTAATAATATTATTATCTTACGTAAATTTTATAGCTTTCAGTAACATATACTATAGGCTATACTTATACTATATAGCCACCACTCAGTAAAATATAGAAATCAAAATATAATTTAAGTTATTCTCTACATCTACTTATATAACCCCAAAAAGTTTCACTTCCATATCATCAATATAGCATTAATATGTAGAATTAATGAACAATAGTCACATCACGGCATTAACTATAATAATATTTTATTTCTAATGGTAATAATCTCATCAAACCACCTCAAGTTTTGTAGTTTTTAATATCCAATACACAGCTGTAGCCAGAAAATTACACACCACAGAATCGAATCTGTAAATTATTTTTAGTAAGTTAAGTTTTTAATAACCAATTAATTTGAGCTCTAAATATGTCAGCATTCTTGGAGATCATGGCCTTCGTGTAATATTGTTTACTGTAGTGTGTGGTTTGTTTTATTTTGAAATGCAATTAGCTAGTTCTCAAAACTGACGACAGATGGATTTTGGAAAATATGAAAATTTTGTTGAAAAATTGACATTTCACTGAAAACTACTATTTTTCTGAAAAGCTTTGAGTTCCAAGCTTCAAAATTAGGGGTCATTTATTAAAATCCGTTCAGCCGTTTTCCCGTAATTTCCATTACCAGTTCAAATTATATAGATACCGTTTACACAGAAATAAAATATTACGATATTTTTAATCAAATCTGTACCGAGTGAACTTCGCAATCGTGCAGTTGGCATGAGAAAGAAAATCATTTTGTATTTTTAACTACCATGGAGACCTAACGATGTCCGTAGTTTAATAGGAGGACCTGACATGAATTTATTAAGTTACCTTTTAAGATAGCAATATATCGTATAAATGAAATTATTAAATTATTATGATAAGGGAGTCAAACGTTAAACTGAAATTACTATTGCGACACAAGCTGAAATAATAATATTAATGGTATTATATATGTGTGTGTTATGTGAGCATCGATTTAAATGGGCATTGTGTTCTGTGATCTATGCCTCTCCTTTAGGGCAGCCGTGGCGAAAATGTGATCGTGCGCCGAGCCCCTGTGTAACCTGCAACGTGCATAGCATCTATGGAGGGAGGCGGACACCCGAAGGGGAAGTGAAGCAACTGTCTGACTTATTAACGGATTTTCATTTTCTTTACGTCAAGCACTTAAATATAATTTTATACAGTAAGGTTACAAACTAATGTTTAGTAGCCTATGTGTAACAAAGAAAGAAATAAACAAGAAAACATAGGATACATTATCACAACCTAAAATTAACGGTCTTTAAAATGTCTCTGCGGCAGAATTTCAAAATCTGGAATTATGTCGTAGTTGATCACGAAGGTATTTGTCTGTCAGTCGTGATCTAAATTTGGTTTTTACTATTTTCATTGTTGAAAATAATTTTTCACAAACGTAAGTTGTAGCGAACACGGCTTCAACAGAGCAAACGAAAGAACGAAGCTTGGGATATTTATTTTTTGGTAAAGATTTGAAACGTTCAACATTTGTCAAGTCCTTACATCTAGCTTTCTTTTAACATCACATTGTAAATCTGTGAGTTTAAATTGAAGATCTAACCGCATTATTCATACATCTGCTGAAAAAGGACCGACGTGCAGAGATAATAATAATAATAATAATAATAATAATAATAATAATAATAATAAACCTTTTAAAGTTTCATGAGTAACATGTAGTATTATGCCGTTTTATGTTATACAACCGTTTTTCTCGCAATACTTGTGAATAAATCATACATTTAATATTCTCATCATATTGCAAAAAAAAAATAAAAAATAAAAAAGCGTCCTCCCATCCTACTTGAAACTTTCGTTTTTGTAGAGGTACATGGTTTCGAGAGAGACATTGCAACGATACGCCACTCGCAGGTCAGAGACAAATACAAATGGAACGAAGTTTGACTCCAGTGAGTGAGAGGGTGGGGGTTGGTGGAGGTAGGAAGCAAGAGAAATGCATAGCTATCATTGCGAGCCGAGTTCACATTTACGCCATGGCTTCTTTAGGATAAAGAGCAGAAATTGTACTGTTCTCCAACCAGGAGATCAACCGTGAAAGGAATGTGCTTACTGTTGCGTCATCTATTGGAGCGAAGTAGGTAGATAATATTATCGTTATAACGTCAGTTTAAAAACCATGCGCTCTCCTGCATATGTTATTTCCTGTATGGAGGGATTAAAAGACCAGGAGATTAACAGCGATCTAATTTTGTAACTAGGGTAGTATAAATATGTGTGTGTCAATGTTATTGTTTGTGCTGTAAGAGCTAGCCAATAGAGATAGGAGTACCCATGTGTGTGACCTTATGACATCTTATGACATCAACATTCATTCACAGCATCACCCCGCTGCGTTTCATTCCGCGAAGACTTTCTCGTGGTTGGAGCACAGTAATCACCTCGTCATCTAAAATACTGCCCGCTGTACCTCTTGAGGAGGCGGGTACACGTTGAACCAAAAAGTCTGTATTTTCACCTTTATAGAATGAATTGGACTTTCTTGACAATTTCGTCCCGATCACGAGGATACTGAACAATACTAGATATTCTCTAATTATTAATAAGTATTTAATGAATTTAAATCTTAAGGCATATAAACTTGCAAATGTTTATTTGCTATTTAATAACAATATATGAACGTTTTCGCCGTTTAGGGCATCTTCAGATATAACAAAATATATTATCTGGACCTATAATAGTATATTATGCAAATAACAAGGAAAATAGAGAACAATATATGTGATACATGAAATTCATGAGCTTTATGTAGATATAACATGATACAGGATGAATATTGAGATAATCTTTGAATTTGAACTTAGACTGGGCGAATGTTTTATTTATACAAATAGCTCATGTTACAATTAATATACAATGTTTAAAATTTGTCAATGAAGTTAATTTTAAAATGTACAATGATAATAATAAAATATTTAAAGTAATCATGGCTGAAAGTTGTCGTAAGTTACAAGATAGTATTCGTAGTTAATGTTCGTGTGTTTTGTAATTATTTCACTTAGAGAAGCCGTTGGCATTTGAATGAATGTTGTTTGACGTTGATGACTACTTTACAATTGATATACAGTGATTAAATTAGTCAATGTTAAAATTTAAACTTTATAATGAAGATAATAAAATATTTAGAGTAATCATGGCTGAGAATTGTCGTAAGTTCAAGATAGTTTTCGTAGTTGATGTTGTGTGTTTTGTAATTGTTTCACTTAGAGGTCATTGACTTTGAAATGGCTACTCTGATGTGATGACATCCTATTACGTGTTCTCAGATTTATTGAAGTATATAAATGAAGAAGTTCTATAAATTTGTATGTACTGGTGTTGATGTGTTGGAGGTTTCAAGAGAACTGAAGGAAGGAGAAGACGAAGAAGGGAATGAAAAGAAAGATAAGATACGGAGGAAGTGTGGGGAAAAGAAAGATGAGATGAAGAAGAAAGAGAAAAGGAAGATAAGATGAGGAAGAAGAATATGGAAAGGAGAAAAAAGCTGGGGAAGAAGGTAAGGGAAAATAAATAGAAGATATGAGAAAGAAGAGAAGGGAAAAGAAAGAGAAGATGAGGAAGAAGGGAAGGGAAAAGAAAGAGAAGATGAGGAAGAAGGGAAGGGAAAAGAAAGAGAAGATGAGGAATAAGGGAAGGGAAAAGAAAGAGAAGATGAGGAAGAAGGGAAGGGAAAAGAAAGAGAAGATATGAGAAAGAAGAGAAGGGAAAAGAAAGAGAAGATGAGGAAGAAAGGGAAGGGAAAAGAAAGAGAAGATGAGGAAGAAGGGAAGGGAAAAGAAAGAGAAGATATGGGAAAGAAGAGAAGGGAAAAGAAAGAGAAGATGAGAAAGAAGGGAAGGGAAAAGAAAGAGAAGATGAGGAAGAAGGGAAGGGAAAAGAAAGAGAAGATGAGGAAGAAGGGAAGGGAAAAGAAAGAGAAGATGAGGAAGAAGGGAAGGGAAAAGAAAGAGAAGATATGAGAAAGAAGAGAAGGGAAAAGAAAGAGAAGATGAGGAAGAAGGGAAGGGAAAAGAAAGAGAAGATGAGGAAGAAGGGAAGGGAAAAGAAAGGTAAGATGAGGAAGAAGGGAAAGGAAAAGAAAGAGAAGATGAGGAAGAAGGGAAGGGAAAAGAAAGAGAAGATGAGGAAGAAGGGAAGGGAAAAGAAAGAGAAGATATGGGAAAGAAGAGAAGGGAAAAGAAAGAGAAGATGAGGAAGAAGGGAAGGGAAAAGAAAGAGAAGATGAGGAAGAAGGGAAGGGAAAAGAAAGAGAAGATGAGGAAGAAGGGAAGGGAAAAGAAAGAGAAGATGAGAAAGAAGAGAAGGGAAAAGAAAGAGAAGATGAGGAAGAATGGAAAGGAAGGAAAAAGGAAGAGGAGATGAGGAAAAAGAGATAGGAAAAGGAAGAGAAGATGAGGCAAAAGATAAGCGGAAAAAGAGAGAATATGAGGAAGAAGAAATGGGAAAAGGAAGGGAAGATGAGGGGAAAGAAAAGGAAAATATAAAATGGGGAAGGAAAGGGGAAAAGAAAGTATAGGAGGTGAGGAAAAGTAGGAGAAAATAAATGGAAAGAAATGAAAAAGAAAAGGGAAAAAGAAAACTACAACGAAAAAGTGGGAAAAGTAGAAGAAGAAGAAGAGGAAAATGGGGACAAGAGTGGATGACTTTGTCTATGTGAACAAACTTTATGGCCTTTCTGTAGTGAATGTGATAAAAGAAGAAATGTGAACTGTCCTTCGTAATATTTCACTATGAATCCATGAACATTAAAAATGCCATATAACAGTACTGACCGAAAAGCGTGCTGAGAGTGAGATTTCATATATTTTTCATAGCACTATGGGAGCAATGAAAATAATTTCATTCTACTCAAATGACATGAAGGGAAAAGGAAGAAGGTATAAAATCTCCATAAATATTGTGTGTTGTTCGGATATTAAAATAAGAAAACTCTTGTATTTCATAAACTTCTCAAAATAGTTCTACAGTGTCTTGATCGTGAGCCCAAGAAATGATCTGGTATCATATTGTCTCCAACTCCAGTCAGTGTGTTAAATTCTGATTGTCGCGTGAACGTTTTACTTTTGAGAAATAACAAGCCAGAGTGAGAGAAAGTACAGTTCCAGAAAAAAAAAACCCTGCTTGAATTTTCTAAGTTCCAGATTCAATGCACTGCGCATGCTCAGTCCTCCAAAGCAGTGGTACACACGAGATCGCTTTGGCATTACTGAAATTAATTTTATTTCGATTGTTGCCGTAATCCGAAAGGCATTTGAAAAAATGCGATGAAAATTGACCTATTCTTAACCCTTAACTTGGCAAAACTTCATTTCTCACGCTAATTTATTAAACCGTGTCGGACTGTAAAGAAAACAACTATCACAATGTCCATATTTTATATGTTATGCAATATTATAGTTTTGTAAAATTTTAATTTTCCTACTTTTTTTTTACTGCCTCCGTGGTCTGTTGGTCAGCATGCTGGCTTCCAGATTAGGAGGTCCCGGGTTCGATTCCCGGGCTAGGCTCTCGGTGAATTTTTCTTGAAGAAGAGGAATTCCCTGGGTGTCTAGAGTCTGGAAATTTGTGTGAATGTGAGTGTGACTGTGAGTGTGCCGGGTTAATATAAATTAACCAATCACCACAATATAAAAATACGTCAGGACTGTCGCTGGGCAGTAACCTGAACACACGTTTCAGCGTCACATTGTTGACAAGTAACTCCATCTGTTAACACAACCATAAAGCATCTAATAGATGCTATAGAGTTACCAACAGCGAAAATTTTTTTTTCTATTGTTCTATTAACATTATAGCATATAGCCCACTAACCTGTTGTATCCTATACGATACATTACCAATTTAAGGGTTAATATTAGATGAATATTTATAAATCGTGCAGTAAAATAGAATATTGGTAAACCAAATTAAACAGCATATTTAATGAAGAAAGAGTTTTTTAAACAGTATCCGAACCCTGAACTCTGTATTCTGTGAGCAAGCATGCTAGCACAGAACTTGCTTGCGATAAATTGTTATAATTGGGGTTGTCGTACTGTTCCGTATTTGTTTGATAATGACTCTTCGGTGTTGATTTGATCTTATTTTCAGATTAATTTCGTACTTTTCTGCATTACTTGTCAAATCATATCTTTCTGTAATACTACTAAAATAATACTACCGTTTGTTAAATCATTGTGGTGTGAATCATGCTCTGTAAGGAGCTTCAAGAGTAGGGCCATTATTTGTTTCTGGAGCTGTTCCTATTTCCAATTGTGATAATTCGTTGTATTTGTATATTTATGTTGTGATCAGCTTTATGGTCTAGTGGTCAGAGTTTCTGGCTATAGTTCATGAGGTCCCGGGTTTGATTCCCGGTTAGAACACAGGAACTTTTGTTCCTGTGTTCGTTCACGGTCTGGAAATTAGATTAAGTTTAGATTTAAGACTTCTCCTGGCACTTCATATTCATAATATCATCATGGCAACATATCTCCGCCTTCCAGGCGTCCCAACCTCAGAAGTTGGTTACAAATAAGCCATTGTCGGAAGAGAATTCCAGAAATGTCGAAGGACAACCTGATGGCATTGGTTAAAAAAATATTTAATAATAATAATAATAATAATAATAATTATTATTATTATAATAATAATAATAGTTTTATTTTCGCTGGCAGAGTTAAGGCCACCAGGCCTTCTCTTCAACTCAACCAGGATCAAATCACATACAGAAAAATACATATTTATGTTGCTAGGTGTGAATTTTATAATAACTATACACCATACTTCGATCTAGAATAGCGTACTTTTATATAAAATTTTATGCAAATGATCTTCAGCACTCGTCCCTGCTCTCTAGTAGAGTAATGACTAGAGCCCGGATGTTAGGCAAAATGCCTTTTTTAAACTGAATGTATGTATGAAAGACTTAGAGATAAACACGTTTCCACACATTTAGGGAAGATAGGCCCAATTTTTATTTTTGCTTTTTTTGCCTATTTTAGCTCCCGTTGCCTATTTTAAGGTTAAATGCCTTCTTTTTAGTTTTTTCACGTCGTTATTGTACATTTTTCATATTTTAATGCACTTAAAATAAACCGTACATAAATTATATCAAAGAACAAAAAAGAACGGTTGTACAAATTAAAAATATATATTCACCTCACACAAATAATTGCTGAGAATCTTATTCTCCAGCAATACATATGTTTCCAAGAAGTCGTAAACTTTTCTCCGCTATCGATTCCATCTTTTATGTCACTTAACAAAGATGTTTGAACAGCATTACCCTCAGTGCTCAAGTCACTTCGGGGTTTACCAAGGAAAGAAAGGAGATGAGGGAAGTATTAAAAGCAAGTCTCCAGGTCCCGTTACTGTTGTCGCTTACACGCACAAGTCACAGGTTCTTTGATGTCTCTAGTCCCTTCTCACACCCCTCTTTTTGAGACAATACACAGTCGGTTTATCCCATCTCTGAAAGAAAGTAGAGATAGTCCTTCTTAAATAAGTTGTTTTAAGTTTGCTCCAATCACTTCAGTAGAAGTAGACAGATCTTTTTCCACCATGAAAAACGTTCTCTCCGACAGGCGGCTCACTATGACAGTTGACAACTTAAAAAGACATCTTGTTGTGACATGTAACCAAGGAAAGTGAGTACCGTATGGGATAATTTATTAAGTATTTGTCCATTTTTGTCTGTTTCCATGAATAATAAATGCCTATTTCACTGCCTATTTTTACTATTTTAGTGCTTATATACCTGCCTATTTTAACCAAAATAAATGCCTAAATATCCGGGCTCTAGTAATGACCATTCATCGAGTCTAAACTTACAGCTCATGTTCGTATTTACTGTGTGATATTATTAATCTCGGTTGTCTTTAGTAGAATATGAGCGTTATAATTAATTTTTTACGTTTAATTTTGATTCACTCGTTTCTAAATATTCTAATAGTTCAATAGTTTTGAATAATACAACTATTGAAATGCTTCTATTCAGTAGTTTTTGTTATAGTACAGACTCCTTTGCAGTAAGAGCGAACAATGGAGTCCACTGACCAAAAATGGCCGTCTCTTCTTTACCTGAACAAATGTAGCTGGCCACGTAGAATCCTCAAATGGTCGAGCGAGTCAAAGCCTCCTAATTTCCTGCGGAAGAGGTTTCACTAGGCTGTATCCCTGGAGATGGGATGAAAATTGCATTGTATCTAGACACGTGAATGTGGGAGGAAACGTGGATGAAGAACCTGAATAAGTTAGACCTTAATTAAGCAACAGAAGTGGGAATATAAATTAGAATTGTGAAGAGTATGAAGAGTTGTGAAAAATTAAATTTTATAAAGGGAGTCTTGTTAAACATGTTCAAATGTCGTACTGCGCAGAGAAGTCGGCGAAACTAAGTCAGAATTGCAAATTACATCCCGCATTCAGCAGTTCTAACGGTAAGGAAAGTAATGTAATGCAAGTTAACTCATTGAAAAATTGCTTGCTAGCGAGAGTGTTTATAAAATGAATAAACAGCTGTACATACTGTATGATCTGCCCCTCGATTCAGTGGGCTAAGTTCACGAACATTTCTTATAGATGCGTAAGCTTAGCAGGTGCATATGCTGTTGATTATGTATGAGTAAAGACCAGCGTTTGGTCATCGAGTGAAGAAAACAGGTTAGCTGTGCTATGGAGTATAGATGAAAGCGCATGAACACGGCATATTTGGTATAGTCAGCTCAGAAGATTATAGAAAAAGAGTACCGGTGGTAACATAGATAGATGTCGGTTATTAGTCTGATTGAAACTTTCTATTTTTACCAAGTTGCATAGGAAACAGTGGCGTACACAAAATTTTGTCAAAGGGGCGGTCAGTATTAAAATTGTTCACAATTTACATTATCGGTATTTTAAATTTTGTTTATTATTTTTATTATTATGTTACTGTATATTTAGTAGTGATGTTGATCGATTAAAATATTTAAAACTTCCACCTTGTTGTCAGCTCACCTTCATAGCATTTGAAATACATACTTTCTGGGCTTCGTCCCCCTCATCCCTTATAAAATAGCCATATCTACATTGTGTGCAAGTGAGAGCGTAACTACTTTCTTCTCTTTCTAAAATCTGGTAATTCGATTACAATAGGGGCCAGTCTTCTGTTTCGACCGCTGTACTTTTGCAGTTGCAGTTTCTGTACTGAGTTTGTATATGAAGGTTGTGTGTTTAGTTTGATAAATAAAAAAAAAATCAGTTTTCTGTGGTTTGTGAAAAGTGTAAACTCCATTATGTCATATGAGAATTTGAGAGGTAAACTAGGTGAAATGTTTGGATTTAAATTGAATGATCGTGGAGAAGTGCTCGACAGAAAAAAAACGTTTTTCGTGTTTAGTGATGCACGAAACATTGTTACTAAACGTAGAACGGCACTTAATTCGGAGCATGTGAATGCACTCACATGTTTAAAATCATGGATGAAGCAGTATTAACTAGGTGAGTCTTCATACTTTTTGTTATTTATATTTGTCTAAAAAAATTCCCGGAGAAATTGACACAATAAATTATAAGCCTCATAATAAATATGTTAGTAATTAAAATAGTTCTTTTGTAACATAACGATACAATATATACAGATATACAACACTTAATACTTATGCTTATCACCGAACACATGTTAAATTTAACAATAAGTTAATTGTTTATTAGAGTATATTAAAACATTTTTTTCAAATCGATCAAAACTCGATTAATCTATTGATTAAAAGATTAAATTCAAATAGTTAATCGATTAAATATTTTGATCGATCAACAATACTAATTTGAAATAATTTGTTTAAATATAACATCCAACTGGTTAGACATTGTATTTTAATCAGTGAACTGCAATGCCGAAGCATTATTTGAAGCAAGTAAAGAGATAGGTTTGGAAGTAAATCCCGAAAAGACAAAGTATACGATTATGTCTCGTGGCGAGAATATTGTACGAAATGGAAATATAAAAGTTGGAAATTTATCCTTTGAATAGGTGGAAAAATTCAAATACCTGGGAGCAACAGTAACAAATATAAATGATGCTCGGGAAGAAATTAAACGCAGAATAAATATGGAAAATCCCTGTTATTATTCGGTTGAGAAGCTTTTATCATCCAGTCTGCTGTCAAAAATCTGGAAGTTAGAGTTTATAAAACAGTTATATTACCGGTTGTTCTTTATGGTTGTGAAACTTGGACTCTCACTTTGAGAGAGGAACATAGGTTAAGGGTGTTTGAGAAGAAGGTGCTTAGGAAAATATTTGGGCTAAGAGGGATGAAGTTACAGGAAAATGGAGAAAGTTACACAACGCAGAACTGCACGCATTGTATTCTTCACCTGACATAATTAGGAACATTAAATCCAGACGTTTGAGATGGGTAGGGCATGTAGCATGTATGGGCGAATCCAGAAATGAATATAGAGTGTTAGTTGGGAGGCCGGAGGGAAAAAAAAACCTTTAGGGAGGCAGAGATGTAGATGGGAAGATAATATTAAAATGGATTTGAAGTAGGTGGGATATGATGATAGAGACTGGATTAATCTTGCTGAGGATAGGGACCAATGGCGGGCTTATGTGAGGGCGGCAATGAACCTCCGGGTTACTTAAAAGCCAGTAAGTAAGTAAGTAGTACTGTAATGTCGAGAATTTAAAAAATAATCTAACATACATGTGTTACTGATAAAGTCATATTTCTAATTTTATTGGTCATATTTTTTATGTTTTACGTCATAAATGCATGCACATATCTTAATTTTTAGATCATAGAAATCTGCCCCCTAATTATTATTCTATTAAAAAGAACACGTTTTTTCAGTAAAGAAAACAAATAGAGATTTTTTTTTGGTATGGATGAGAAAGTATTCGAAACGGGAGTGATAGTTGTTAATAATATCATCTTCCTACGTGGAGATGCTTTCTCTAGCCAAGCGGCGAGCTAGAAACGATAGCGATAGTAAAGCATATGAGTGGGCGTCGACCAGCCCGACACCTAGTGAGAGTGACCCCTCTGGCTGCTGCTCTGTCAAATACACAAGCACACGCTCTGCTTAATTAAGGTAGAAGGTGCCGCAGTGAAGGTTTATAAACGCTGTAATTGTTAGATTAAATACAAACATGCGTATAGGATTTTATTTCTACACATAACTTTCTTGGAATCTAATCGGTATCACTATTAAATGCGTTTAATAGTTGATGATTGGATGTATGGATTATAGGTGGAAGGATGAGAAACTTGCGTGATTGTCGGACAATAAGCCTCAGGCTGCGATGCAAGCCTTCGGGGGAAAAAATATACAGGGACATCATTTTATTTTTACTTCAATTTTTATTGTACCTGAGTTTTTGAATGTACTTCACTCCCACCCCTTCTACTAATGAAGTTCCAGCTGTCCTCCACACAGAATCAAGGCCGCATATAGTAAACAGCACTGAGTTAGTGAGTATAGTACGTTCCAGAAATATGTTCGCGTTTTCCAGTGACGAAAGAGCTTTCAATATTGAATCATATTTTCGCACAGGTACTGTCCGTTTGCCTACGTCGCATCCCGGTTTCCCCCACCTGCTTCTGCACGCCCCTCTGGGCTGTCTTAGCTCTTTTCTGAAAACATTAATTTCTGTTAGGAATTGGACGTTTACGTAATATTATACAACTGTTTATAATAACTTAAATAAAAGGGCCTCGTTAAGTAATTAACTGTCACGTGATTTCCCCCCTTTCTACGATCCTGCGACATAACCATTTGGACGGACAGTAGATAGCATGTCTGAGTAATTTTATCTGTGCGGGTCGGGCAGAAGTGAAGATTGAATTTACAGTACGTAAGGTACTCTTTTACAGAGTAGGTACAGAATTATTTCAACATGAGTTACTAGTACGAAGGACGAAACTGGCAATTGGAATTAGATGCAATAGTCTACAGTGCGATAATATGCACAAAAGAACTGAAGCGTGTATCGAAATGAACGGCCACCATTTTCAAAAATGTGTTTAAATATCCATATTACGATTATTTTTCAATTGAACTTCATTCTCTATATTGTACGCTAATGGGCTGTAGACAGTATAATATACACTGCATAATGAATACGTTCGCATGGATAGCTCAGTTCGTGAGTAAAAACACTTATTCTTAATACAGCACTGCATTTTGATTAAACAAAAACCTAATGAAAATTATCGAACTCAAAATCGCGATATTTCCTAGTTTACGTAAATGGCTGAAGTACTTTCTTCCCTCCTATACCTAGTAAAGTGATTTGTTTGTGTTTTACGCCAGTATCATCGAACTCCAGCCATGGAAGGGGGTAGCGAACGGTGTTTCCGGTACTCTAAAGGTATAGCCAGGTTAATATTAAAAATGTTAGTAAAAATAAAATGATGTCCCTGTACGTTTGTTGTTATCTATGGATGAAGAGTCTGATACATAGAGTCCGCCAAAAAAATGTATACACTCTTTATCAGATTGTATCGGGAGATATTGTCAATTGATTTGAATTACGAGTATGTTGTAGTATGGTCTTTCGCTCAACAGATGTCGGTACTTTCATCACGATAGTGAGAAAACAAAATGGCTGGAGCACGCTTGACGTTCGAGCAGCGAAAATGCATTCTGAAGTGGTTTATGAGGTTTGATACTGCCGTTGAAGTGCAACGTCAATGGAGGAGGGAGTACGAAACAACCCCCAACCCACCTAACAAGTAAACACATTATTGAGTTTGAGGCGCATGTAACGATTTGTGATATTCATAAAAAAAGATCGGGAAGACCGTGTACAGCTACAAGTCCTGCTTCGTCGGCTCTCGTGTTGGAAAGATCTGTTACTTCTCCACAGAAGTCTGCTACGCAATGTGCACGTGAAGTGGGGATCAGCAGTACAAGTGTACGACGAATTCTGAAAGCTGCTAAGTGGAAAGTTTACGTCCCACGATTACTGCACGCGATTAATGATGACGTTCTGATCGTCGAATGCAGTTTTGCGAATGGTATCAGCGAATGGTAACTGAAGACGAACAATTTCTGACGAAGATAGTGTGGTCTGATGAGGCCCATTTTAAACTTAATGGAACAGTGAATCGCCATAACTGCGTCAGCTGTGGACAGGAAAATCCGCATGTTCATGTGGATAAGGCGGTCATTCTACCAGGGGTTAATGTGTGGTGTGCACTATCATCTATGGGCTTAGTAGGACCCCTCGTCGTTGCGTTGTGTGTCTGTCTGCCAACGGCGAAAATTTTGAACATCTAAAGTAGACATGTGCTTAACTGAAGGCAGTACTACATGTGTGATCATTTTTGGCGGACTCTGTATTTTATCTGTTACTTCTGTTTATCTTACTCAAATCATCTTTATTTGTTTCACTTTGCTTCTGTCTTTCTTAACCTCTCTTCTTTCCTTACTCCTGCTTTTTCTAACTTTTGCCTCATCTTGACCACGGCTTTATTTAGTATTATCTTTATTTAATTTTGTATTTATTTATTACTGCCTATTCATAACTTTTTAAAGACATCTTTTTGTCACTTTAGAAAACTCGAACAGCATGCGGATAATGAAATATACAGTAGGGTGTCCACACCTGTGGAGTAACGGTTAGCGCGTCTGGCCACGAAACCAGGTGGCTCGGGTTCGATTCCCGGTCGGGGCAAGTTAACTGATTGAGGTTTTTCCGGGGTTTTTCCTCAACACAATATGAGCAAATGCTGGGTAACTTTCGGGTGCTGGACCCCGGACTCATTTCGCCGGCATTATCACCTTCATCTCATTCAGACGCTAAATAACCTAAGCTGTTGATAAAGCGTCGTAAAATAACCCACTAAAATAAAATGAATACAGTAGGGTCTTGTAGATTATGTCTCGTGACCAGAATATTGTACGAAATGGAACTATAAAAATTGGAGATTTATCTTTCGAAGAGGTGGAAAAATTCAAATATCTTGGAGCAACAGTAACAAATATAAATGACACTCGGGAGGAAATTAAACGCAGAATAAATTTGGGAAATGCCTGTTGTCATTCGGTTGAGAAGCTCTTATCATCCAGTCTGCTGTCCAAAAATCTGAAAGTTAGAATTTATAAAACAGTTATATTACCGGTTCTTCTGTATGGTTGTGAAACTTGGAGAATAAGGTACTTAGGAAAATATTTGGGGCTAAGCGAGATGAAGTTACAGGAGAATGGAGAAAGTTTAATAACGCAGAACTGCACTGTTTTCTTAAGAGTTGAAAGAGTTGATGTAGTAGTTTTGTTGAAAATACGTTGTGAGTTGGTTAAAATGTATGGAGAAATTCGGGTTTTACTTTTTTTTTATTTGATTTAATCTTTACTTTTTTATTTAGGTCCGATTTTTGTTTCAGTTCTTCACCTGACATAATTAGGAACATTAAATCCAGACGTTTGAGATGGGCATGTAGCACGTATGGGCGAATCCAGAAATGCATATAGAGTGTTAGTTGGTAGACCGGAAGGAAAAATACCTTTAGGGAGGCCGAGACGTAGATGGGAGGATAATATTAAAATGGATTTGAGGGAGGTGGGATATGATGATAGAGACTGGATTAATCTTGCACAGGATAGGGAGCGATGGCGGGCTTATGTGAGGGCGGCAATGAACCTTCGGGTTCCTTAAAAGCCATTTGTAAGTAAGTAAGTAAGGGTCTTGTATTGAACAGGATATTGCATTGTAAATATGAAGATAATTAACATAACAGTTGAGCAAACTTCCAAAGCCATGCGATGTTGCGGACGAAATGCTACAGATCGGGCAGTTTAAAAGTCCCGAAGAATTGCTCGGCCGGTTAGCGGCCAAAGCCCGAAGCAATCGCTAGCATTCTCATCTATGAAAGCGCTCGCTCTTCCAGCGTGCAGTCAGTCGTGAGTGAGAATTCATTAGAGAGTACAGTAGAGGAGAAGGTGGAAATATGGGCTCCCATTTTGTTTTCCTCATAATAATGGAAAATGGTGTGGCACATTGCTTGGAAATCTTTATTGACATACAGAGTAATTATTCATGTACAATTTTTCCAGTCTTAAAGATCAATAATTGCAATAGATATTTGCATGTAATTACTTTTTGAAAGAAATACGAAGTGGTCCACTATAGGTAGTCGGGTCTAAATATCGGCTACCACAAAAATTTGCAAATAAAATTGGAAAAAGTAAAGAAACATAAGTAGAAAACATGTGTCACATCAGTGGCAATATTCTGTAACAAATAACGCAAATCACGATAGTGAAAATGCAGGACGTGTTAACGTGCTGGTAATATGGACTACCTATCCCATATTTGACACATAGCGATAGTCCATATTAGCAGCATCGACTCATGAAGGATTCTAAGATTATATATGGCAATTGTTGTTCTAAATAAATATTGCTCTTACGGCATGTGATAGAGCTATTCTTAATCAATGCAACACATCAAGCGTGATTTCTGAACACGAACTATATTTTCTTTCATTAAAATTAAAACTACATACCTGCAAAACCTTTGAAATTGATGAAAAACACAAAGGACACACCACATCCACACCACAAGGGCAACTGGTTTGTGTCTTTGTGCACACAAACTGATGGACACGAGATATAGGTACTTTTAGAGGTTTTTCGCTACGTAACAACACCATATAGACTACAGAGTGTTTCCGAGTTGGTGTTACAAACTTTCAGGGATGATGGCGAAGGGCACATGTATCAATTTGAGATAAGGAACCATGGTTCGGAAATGACTGAGTCGAAAGTTATAAGCAAAAATAGTTGTGTGGAAATGGAAATGTAATTTGGCAGCACGTGCCCTCCTTCTCTTAACCTTTGGAACAGTCGTGGAAAGATGGTATGGGCCGGATGTCTTATACGTGGGTACTTGGACCGATACAATTTGTGAGCTTGTCTATTGTTCCCATTAGCTCATCCGTATTCGAAAATCACGTCTGCATATTCCGCTCTCGTGTACTCCTCCATTTCACTAGGACTGATCGACTGGACACTGCAACTTGTACACATACACTGCTATCTACAGACGTGCATATCAGGACCGACCATGTCCGTTACACATTATGCTATCTGCATTGCTTTACATGTGTCCCCATCCCTCAGACAGCGCACTGAATGGAATACTGTAAGTAGACAACGTAAACAACGTCAGATGAATACAGTATGTGTAAGATGTACAGATAAATACACATAAATAAGGTGTACAGAGGAATAAAATTATTTAATTTCCACACAACTATTTTTGTTTGTAACTTTCGACTCGGTCATTTCCGGAGCAGGGTTCCTTATCTCAAATTGATACATGTGTCCTTCGCCATCATCCCTGAAAGTTTGTAACACCACCTCGGAAACACCCTGTATAGTAAAAAAAAAGAGGTAACCCATATTACCACTACTAGCCCATATTTCTACCTTCTTCTCTAGTGTTTTGCAGTGGTGGGATGTTCATTGGGTCGTTGTATATTTATCTTGAAGATGTACATCAAGCGCAGAAAGTTGTGTGGCAGAATAATACAATCATTTAGTTGTAATTTTCAGGCAGGTCAGTTCCAACACGAAAAATAATAAAGTTAGTGGATAAGTTTAATAAAACAGATTCTGTGACTTACCGAAAAAAAACGAAGTTTTATGTAAATCTAGTCTTTCAGGTGAAGCTCCCTGTAAAGCAGATTTGAATAATTTCAAGGGAAAAATTGTTCCGGGGCCGGGTATCGATCCCGGGACCTCTGGTTGAACGTACCAGCGCTCTACCACTGAGCTACCCGGGAACTCCACCCGACACCGTCTCAACTTTTCCCTTTATATCCACATAACTCGCGTGGGCTGACGAAACGCCAGAGACCCACAACGAGTGCACACAATCTCTGTGTGACTTGGAATTGTGGTTACGTTACTGTGTACGTTAACAGAAAACCACAATTCCAAGTCACACAGAGATTGTGTGCACTCGTTGTGGGTCTCTGGCGTTTCGTCAGCCCACGCGAGTTGTGTGGATATAAAGGGAAAAGTTGAGACGGTGTCGGGTGGAGTTCCCGGGTAGCTCAGTGGTAGAGCGCTGGTACGTTCAACCAGAGGTCCCGGGATCGATACCCGGCCCCGGAACAATTTTTACCTTGAAATTATTCGAAGGTTTATGTGTTTACAGGACAAAAATAACTTGAAATAAAATCTTCCTTGGAACGTAGTCCTCGAAAATCTTCTTTCTGCATTTGATGTACGCCTTCAAGATGGATATACGGCGACGCAGCGAATATCTCGCCATTGCACAACACTACTGTACTCTCTTAATGAAAACTGCAGGCGGGAAGAGCGCCGCAGCGCTTTCATAGAAGGAATGCCAGCGAATACATGGGGCTCGGGCTGCCGACCGGCCGAGCAATGGTTCGTGACTTTTAAACTGACCGTCCTGCAGTGCACTGACTTCTGTGTATTACGAACCATATTCGATCGGAAATCTGAATTTGATATCAACCTTAAAGAGAGATGGACTTACACAGACATGCTGACTGCTTTGACCCCCTAGTTCAGTAGGTTTTAGTCTTTGGAGCTATATACTCGTATGTTTATTGGAAGGTTTTAGTTGTGGTAAACGCTAACTACTGTACAAATTCTAAACTTCACTATTAATGGAGACTAAATTATATTTTTGTTGAATATTCAATCATTATATTCTTCGTTACTGAATTTTGATGCTTCTACCTTTCCTCTGTGTTACGAAGGTTTTTAGAATTACATTCAATATCTGATGCGGTCATAGAAGGCTTGAAATGTGACATCACAACTAGGTGACTGTGCCTCAAGGTATTAGTACATGCGAACGGCGCCAGGGGCAAGCAGGGCGAGAACACGAAGACATGGACAGCACAGAAGGCTTAGAAGTACGTTTAAGGTGGAGGTTTACCGAGCTCTTTGGAGCGCGGAGGTTTGGGGCCGAAGGGCTCGTCGCAGCAGGGGAAGCCTCCGATGCTGTAGAAGCACCACTTCTTGTTCAGGTAGAGGAAGAACACCAGCAGCAGCACCACGAACGCCGCCACGGCGCCAAGGAACGCCGTTGCTTCCACCGGAACTGCGAAAAGAAAACAGACTTCAGAACATCTCGTCAGTGAACACCACAGGATGACAAGAGTGTGAATTATAACCAGGCTTCGGTCATGGGCACAGAAACGCATGAAGTTCAGAACGCACGGTCGATAGTGTTGTGTTGGTTGAGTGGAGTGGGAGATGGAGCGCGCCGTTACTTCGTGTCTCAACATGTAAACAGTCCGTCACAAAATATATTTCACCCTGTACAGATGCAGTATATACAGTACAGTCCTAGTGTAGACAATAAATGTCTACCACTAAAGTATTAACGTGAGTTGTAACCTTCAATCAGGTGTCCCTACGCCGAAGCCTGTTACACGTACCGCAGCCAAGCAGCAATACACACAACGGTAATGCACGTTACGGACCCACCTGTGCTGTTGCAGACACCCTTCCACACGGGTCATGACGTCATTTATACTCCGTGTACTCTAAACCTCATACTGGTTACTCTGTGTCCCTAAGCCGAAGCCTGATTATAACTAAACGAAAAGACATCTGAATTCATGAGCAGATATAATTAATTTTGTGCGAGATCGTGCGTATTTGCTTGTTTTCCGCACAGAACCAATACGCGGTAAGTGTGAAATACCACATTCAGTATTCCCAACGTAACACACATAACATTCATTTTACTGCTTTAGGCTTTTAACATATTATTTTTAGAGACGTTTAACATACTAATAATTATAAATTGGAAACTTACCACTGCAATTTCACCTAAATTGCAATGTTAATTATTGTTTTTAAATATTTGCAAAAATTAAGTAAAGTCTACTACTACACGAAACTTATTGCATTCCTGATACAAATAACATTAAGGAAGCCGTGAAAAAATCAACAAGATTCCAGATGCGGATGTTATTACTGCAATATGTTATATAAATAATATTGTTAAAATATTAAAATGAAAAATGAATCATTACATAACCTTACCGTTTGTTTTAAGTTCGCATTTATAGACTGGGGGAAAAAAAAGACAGACGTATATCACGGCCTGCTGGAGTATAGTAAACACAGAAAACATTTTATAGCAACAATGTTGAAGAAAGATATTTTGGTTTTCCGAAGTTGCCGTCATTAAACAGAAACCAACATTGAGATTTCATTGCAACTAATTGGAAATTGGTCTTTCAGGTATGTAATAAACGATCTTCGCACAAAATAATGTACGATACACGAGTGGTATGTTTGTTTTCATGTTCTCGGAAATTAAAAAAGCTCAACTACGTTTCGCTTTTTCAATCTTTTCCTCCACCATGAAAACGTCAACATACCGCTCTTGTAACGTATATTACTATTGTGTAAATTCACTTAAAAATCTATTTTGTATTTTAATTATTTTAAATGTTATTTTACTTTTTCATTATAATAAGTAGGTCTATAAGGTATCCGGTTGAAAGGCATCAAAGTGTATGCAAAATAATAATAATAATAATAATAATAATAATAATAATAATAATAATAATAATAATAATAATAATCATTCTTTATTTATACTGGCAGAGTTAAGGCCATAGGGCCTTCTCTTACACTCTATCAGGTCACAAAGTATACAAGCAGTTAAAATTTAACAAAAAGTTAAAGAACAGAATACTAACATATTACAAAAAAAATAATAATAATAGCATAATAAAATCGACACTAAACAACATAAAAATAATACCATAATAGAAAAAAAAAGAAAGCAAGTAAAATACATTAGAATATAGTGAAAGAAACTCATTTAGTACAAATGGTTAATATGGAAAAACGTAAGGAAGAATATATCAAAATTGAATGTAATAAAATAATAATAAAAAAGAAAAGAAATACGAAAATTAAATAAAATTCACGATAAAAATGCTATGATAATAAATTGATCGGCTGATAAAGAGAACAAAATAAGAAATCGTCAACGCATAACTTTACTAATTTGTATACAGGGTGTTTCAGAAATACTTTGACAAATCTTGGGGGCATGTTCCTCACAACAAAACAAGAAAAAAGTTCATATAAACATATGTCCGAAAATCCTTAGTTTTTTAGATATTAATGGAATAACATAATAAAACATCTGTTAGATATTGTCAGCTTGGTAGCAAGTGTTGCAACTTTAATCAATTCAGAAACTCGTAACAATGAAAGTGGAAGCAAGAGGAGAACATTTTGAACATTTGTTATGAGTTTCTGAATTGATTAAAGCTGCAACACTTGCTACCAAGCTGACAATATCTAACAGATGTTTTATTATGTTATTTCATTAATATCTAAAAAACTAAGGATTTTCGGACATTTGTTTATATGAACTTTTTTCTCGTTTTGGTGTGAGGAACATGCCCCCAAATTTTGTGAAAGTATTTCTGACACACCCTGTATATACGAAGAACTACATGTGGGTGCGATCACTTGTCAACAGGTGCATACTTTACTGTGCTTCATAACTGTAAGAAGAAGAGATGACAAAGAGTGCGCGAGACAATGAGTGCAAGGGGAATACAAGGAAAACGATGGGAATAAAAAAGGAGCAATATGGATGCAAGGACAACGATGGGAATAAAAGAGGAACAATGGGGATACAAGGGAAACGATGGCAATACCTAAACGGAGAGCAAGGGAACTTTCGTTTTATGTGAGTCAATACCATAGTTTCTTCTTATACCTAGTGAGAAGAAAGACGTAGTCCTATGCCAAAAAGAAAGGAAGAAAGAAAGAAAGAAAGAAAGAAAGAAAGAAAGAAAAAAGAAAGAAAGAAAGGGAGAAAAACAAACTTCCTATAATCCTTAGTTTGTTGTCTTAGAACTGATTGCTTTTTCATTTTGAAAGTACACGCTCATATTGTTTTATAAAATGACGCTGGACAGTTTCAATAGGCGAACTTGGTTAACCATAATACACATGAAACCTTCTACTCCGTAGTCGATACTGTTTATTGAGTTCGACCAAGAACTGAAGAAATTTACTTTGGATGCCGGAAACGAAAAGTAGGCCAATGTATAATAAATACTTTTCGATATTTCGTATTATCTTCGCACAGTGAGAGAGAGAGAGAGAGAGAGAGAGAGAGAGAGAGAGAGAGAGGGGGTGTAAAATATTGGTTGTACCACGTTTATGACGAAGGGAAATTGTAAAGTGACATCAAAAACTTTTTCCTTGCATTTTTAACTATGTCCTGAGTGTACCTATGCAGTGTAAAATATTACCATGGCAACTATACATTATTAAGCAAAGCCTGGATGGTATATTGAAAAACACAAGGTACAATAAGAATGTAAGGAAAAAGTTTTTGTGCGAGATCGTGCGTATTTTCTTGCTTTCCGCACAAAACCAATACGCGGTAAGTGTGAAATACCACATTCAGTATTCCGAACGTAACACACATAACAATTTCCCTCTTCTTACCGCTTAAGCGCCACATTCATTTTACTGCTTTAGGCTTTTAACATATTATTTTTTAGAAACGTTTAACATAGTAATAATTATAAATTGGAAACTTACCACTGCAATTTCACCTAAATTGCAATGTTAATTATTGTTTTTAAATATTTGCAAAAATTAAGTAAAGTCTACTACTCCACAAAAGTTATTGCATTTCTGATGCAAGTAACATTAAGGAAGCCGTGAAAAAATCAACAAGATTCCAGATGCGGATGTTATTACTGCAATATGTTATATAAATAATATTGTTGAAATATTAAAATAAAAAATAAATCATTACATAACCTTACCGTTTGTTTTAAGTTCGCATTTATAGACTGGGGGGAAAAAAAGACAGACGTATATCACGGCCTGCTGGAGTATAGTAAACACAGAAAACATTTTATAGCAACAATGTTGAAGATAGATATTTTGGTATTCCAAAGTTGCCGTCATTAAACAGAAACCGAGATGGAGATTTCATTGCAACTAATTAGAAATTCCTCTTTCAGATATGTAATAAACGAACTTCGCACAAAATAATGTACGATACACGAGCGGTATGTTTGTTTTCATGTTCTCGGAAATTAAAAAGCTCAACTACGTTTCGCTTTTTCAGTCTTTTCCTCGAACATGAAAACATCAACATACCGCTCTTGTAACGCATATTACTATTGATGTCATTGTAGTTTGGGTTGAGAAAACCTATGCATTTCAAAGAAAGTTTCTTATTTATGGCTTTTAAGGAACCCGGAAGTTCATTGCCGCCCTCACATAAGCCCATCATCGGTCTCTATCCTGAGCAAGATTAATCCAGTCTCTACCATCATATATGTAATTAAAACAGTCAAATGTTTCTTTATTTTTAACTTTGTGATAGTTGAGTGTTCTCTTTAAATATTGAAGGATTTACTTATTTTCATTACTATGTCTGCTGCTTTCTTGCTGAGCGACTTTTTTTCACGTGAAGGACTTCTGTCGTCCGTAAGGGCAATGACCTCAACCGGATTTAAACCCCGATCCTAAGATATAATGGCAAGAGACCATCGAGGACAAATGGTGTAATTTTTAGAAATGTGAAATGAGAGGAAGTTTACTCCGTCGGAGATCTGGATGTTTGTCAGTTGCTGCAATTCCACAGCTGCGGAAGTTTCGTGCTGCCGTACTTGGTTTGTTGGAAAAGAAGGCAGATATTCTCCATGAAAGATTAATTCGCCTGGAGATATGAGAGCAGATGAAGCAAGTGAGGCTGTCTTGGTGCAGTAAGCATTTTTCCGGCGTATTCAGCGCGATTGCCGTGAAATGAATTCGTATCTCTTTTTTTGCCGTATTCTTTGTTTGTAGACAACTTCTATATGCTTTTATGTTCTTGTTTTTCCATTATTTATTTCCTCCACATTTTACGTACCTTATGTGATTGATTCATCCAGTTGTTCGCTTCATATCCATCGTATTTATTTCTGTTCTTTGCTCCTTTCGTTTTTATTACTTTCTCTCGTTTTTCTTTTTAGTTTAGATCTTTCATTCTTCCTAATTTCGTGTGTTTTATTCTTTTCCTATATATACAGTAGTGGCAAAAAAACCCGGACCAACCCTTCAGAGCCTTGTTCACTTCAGAGCACGATAGACTGGTAACTAAGACTTTTGTGGTTCGAATCCTGCCTGGGAAGGAAACTTTTTTTGTTCCTTATTCAAATTTATTCCCAATACTTTTCGACTGCAGCGATATTTTACTACTTAATTAACTTATTATTCCCAGAACATGAATTTTACCAGCTTATTTTCTAATGGCTTTCGAAATGGGCTACGTCAGCAGTCGAAACTACAACAATTTCAATAGATTACTCGCTATCTTGTGAATGCGGGCGTGGCATGCGCAGTGGCTCATTTCGGGGACTTTGATTATTCCGCCGGTTCGGGTTTTTTTGCCACTCCTGTACATAGTGTTGAATAATATGTGCGAAACTTTTGGGGAATAGTTAGAGGACCTAAAAACAAGCAAAAAGTTCCTGATAGTCAATTTAGTTTTTTTAAATTTCAAGTACTTTTTAGTTTATACACTGTGTCCACACTAATAGTATACAGAAATAAGAGCTTACATTGTAACTTGGATAAGATTTATTACATAAATTTCTTATGCATTGTATAAAGTAACTGAAAAAGTTTCTATTTCCATTAGCATACTTCAACATGAGCACCATTCATAGTGTCCATATCTGTGGAGTAACGGTCAGCGCGTCTGGCCGCGAAACCAGGTGGCCCGGTCGGGGCAAGTTACCTGGTTGAGGTTTTTTCCGGGGTTTTCCCTCAACCCAATATGAGCAAATGCTGGGTAACTTTCGTTGCTGGACCCCGGACTCATTTCACCTGCATTATCACCTTCATCTCATTCAGACGCTAAATAACTAAGATGTTGATAAAGCGTCGTAAAATAACCTACTAAAAAAACCATTCATAGCTTGACAAGTACCAAAACGATACTCAACCTCTCGCCAGGTGTTATAAACTCAATTGCTTGAAAAACTACTCTGTCTCAAATCAATAAAATTAAACACACAAAAAAAATCCAAAGGAGTTAAATCCGGGGGTCTAGTCGGCCAGGAAGTTGGCCCACTCCTTCCAATCCAATTTCTTGGGAAGATCACATCCAAAAACATTTCGATGGAAGTGTGGTGGAGTACCATCCTGCTGAAATGTTAAACCTGGCGGAAATTGCGGAATAGCAAAGTTCTCCAGCATATCAAGGTACGTGACTCCCGTCGCTGTAGGCTCCATAAAAAAGAATGGGTCAATTACTTCATTTTTGTGCATTCCCAACCAGACATTGACTTTTGGCGAGTCCCTTTCATGTCCAATCACTCTGTAGGGATTCTGAGAACCTCATATGCGGCAATTATGACGATTAACCTTCCCGAAAACGTGAAAGGTTGCTTCATCACTGAATAGCAACAAATCGACATGCCTGGGATTTTCATCGTTACGCCAACACTTTATTTTAAAGTTAATATGACGTGATGAGTTCTAAGAAATAGTTACTTTATGCTCGACCATGCCGAAATGTAGTAATTATACACCTAGTAGCAGTCCTTTAATGCATGTCATTAAAGTACACCTACTCATTAAAGTACAGGTGTTCAGCCAATGACAACTCAGCTTACAGGTGTTCAGCCAATGACAAGTCAGCTTTGTACCGTTATAAAACCGCAAAGAGAATTAGCGAAAAGTCACGGAGGCTGGAAATCCAATACTGTCGCAGAAGGTTATGTTCTGTTACTATAATAATTAGCGTTAATTGTAAATAATATTCAAATAAATTCAATTTGTCATCTCGTTTTTCAATGTCGAATTCAATAATCAAGGTTATATCAAGTTTAACGGGATTACATCAAGGTCAATGACATTATTGTTCCTCGGAAAAAATCAATACTTTCGCGTCTGCGCACATCTTACAATTCACGACCTAGAACAAGGTCACTTCCGATCTTGTCAGATACAAATAAAATGTATACATCTGAATAATTTCAAGTTAGAAATATGGTCGAGCATAAAAAGTCGTATGAAACTTGCCTATAATGGTATAATTAAGACGCTCGTATGAATATTATGAAACTCGCTTGCGCTCGTTTCATAAACAAACATACTCGCGTCTTAATTACTATCATTATAGGCTCGTTGCATAATGTACTATTTTGACATCGTTGTAGCTGGTATGTGTTAAAGCAGACAATGCAGTAGCGGTAACTTTAACCCTTGGTGGTTATACTAACAGAAAATTTAATTCAACCCTATCTCTTCTAAAAATAATATTATAAAAGACTGTGCGTGCAACCCACGTCACTGCTGAGGTGTTAAAGAGAAAGTGGACTGATCTAATAGGGTGGAGCGATACTGTGTAAACGGTAAAAAATATCAACTTGCAGGTTCACAACGTAATATTCCATTACAATAACAGGTAGCCAATCAAAAAAATTGAAGTAACTGAACGAGTTGGCTTAAACAGTAACGTTTGAGACTTGTATTCTTGAAGTCCTAGGTTCAAACACCGTGGCCTGCCAATCTGACTGGGGATTTTCATGGTTTCCCTTAGTAACAAAGGAAATTTACATATAAATCTAAAATCAGTTACATGAACATAGGCCTAAGCTATTTGTAACACAATAGAACAACAGGTCCCTAATATAAGCAACAACAATCAAATTTATTGGCTTAAAATCGATAATGTGTTAAATTAGAAAAATCACATTAAAGAAATTACCCCCAAATTAAATTCAGCATGTTTTGCTATTAGATCTAAGCAAAAGATAGTAAATATCAATACCTTAAAAACAATATACTTTGCATACTTCCACTCGGTAATGAGTTTTGGAATAATATTCTTGGAAAATTCCACAGATAGTAACAGTATATTCCTACTACAAAAAAGAGTAATTAAAATAATAATAAGTGCCAAATCTAGGGAATTTTGTAGGACTATTTAAAAAAATTAAAAATAATGCACATTACTTTTCAGTATATTTTTTCATTAATAATCTTCCTCGTATGTAAATGTGAACACTTTGTAACTAATTCAATAGTTCGTAGCATAAATACGCGTCAAAAAATGACTTTCATACTCCATCGGCAAGTCTATCGTGCTATCAAAAAGGAGTGCGTTATATGGCAGTAAAAAATTTTAATAGCCCCCCTATGGATATAAAAAATGAAACTCAAAACATAAGATTATTTAGGGCCAAATTAAAGAAGTACCTAATTTCTCACGCCTTCTATTCTGTAGGTGAATTCATGACATTCAACAACGCTTCATGAAATTGATACTAAACTTTGTATCGTACTAGTAGATTATATTGTACATATTTCAACTAGACTGTGACTATAAATTAAGACTTTATAGTAGCATTAAGTTTTTTTTACTTGTTCAATATTCTAGCTGTGAAGCCATGTATGAATAGCATGGAATGTTAATAAATGCAATACAATACAATGCAATAGAAACAGGAACTCAACAGTAAAAAAAAAAAAAATAGGCCTACTGATATATCCAAAGATCCCACACACGGGATATGACCACAAATGTTAAGTGAAAATTTGGTTATTTTCAGTCAAAAATCGCATTTTCGTTTTCTTGTAAACAATGAACCGGCCATCTCTTATTTATACTGTTTCGATGCTTTGCGGCGCTCGAAAGCGTATGTTGAGCAAGTTTCAATGCTCTGCGGCGCTCGAAAGCGTATGTTGAGCAAGTTTCAATGCTCTGCGGCGCTTGAAAGCGTATGTTGAGCAAGTTTCAATGCTCTGCGGCGCTCGAAAGCGTATGTTGAGCAAGTTTCAATGCTCTGCGGCGCTTGAAAGCGTATGTTGAGCAAGTTTCAATGATCTGAGGTGCTCGAAAGCGTATGTTGAGCAAGTTTTAATGCTCTGCGGCGCTCGAAAGCGTATGTTGAGCAAGTTTCAATGCTCTGCGGCGCTTGAAAGCGTATGTTGAGCAAGTTTCAATGATCTGAGGTGCTCGAAAGCGTATGTTGAGCAAGTTTTAATGCTCTGCGGCGCTCGAAAGCGTATGTTGAGCAAGTTTCAATGCTCTGCGGCACTCGAAAGCGTATGTTGAGCAAGTTTCAATGCTCTGCGGCGCTCGAAAGCGTATGTTGAGCAAGTTTCAATGCTCTGCGGCACTCGAAAGCGTATGTTGAGCAAGTTTCAATGCTCTGCGGCACTCGAAAGCGTATGTTGAGCAAGTTTCAATGCTCACGGGGCTCTAAACGTATGTTGAGTAACTTTCAATGCTCTGCTGCGCTCGAAAGCGTATGTTGAGCAAGTTTCAATGCTCTGCGGCACTCGAAAGCGTATGTTGAGCAAGTTTCAATGCTCTGCGGGGCTCTAAACGTATGTTGAGTAACTTTCAATGCTTTGCTGCGCTCGAAAGCGTATGTTGAGCAAGTTTCAATGCTCTGCGGCGCTCGAAAGCGTATGTTGAGCACCTTTCAATGCTCTGCTGCGCTCGCAAGAGTATGTTGAGCAAGTTTCAATGCTCTGCGGCGCTCGAAAGCGTATGTTGAGCACCTTTCATTGCTCTGCTGCGCTCGAAAGCATAAACATTAAGCTGCACACTTGAACTTCAATTCCATGCAAATTTTACAAGCCGTTTTCTCAAATTTTCTTTTCATCACATTTAGTCAGGCTCGAAGTGTAAAGGCTCTTATAATTTTGATGTTAGGAACATAACATTTTTACTGAATGTTCTGTAAACTGTGGTTAATAAAATAACGCATGAGTTTTGTGATTAAATTAATACTTTTTGAAATAAAGAATTAAATATTTATAGTGACAATGGAAAATTTCTATTTTTAGCTATGCAGTGGTTATAAAATCCCCCCCCCCGTTTATAGTAAAGATAATTATAGGAAAAGTAGTGCGTGATGGTTTTTTTTGAATATGCTACTGGTCTTGAAAAAAAGAAATCAGATGTTTTACTGAAAAATTGGGCGACACATTTCATTTCGAAATATGCACGTTTTTAAATATATTTTTGTTAATAATTCAAACTAATTGACTCACAAAAATGGAACTTCACCACATCATTATCTGTCGCAATCTGATTATGTGTACAAAAAATCAAGGACGTAGCTTAAAAAATGTATAAAGTAGAAATTTCATCCAACACCCCTCCTTAAAGCGTGTTTAAATTAACTTAAAATAAATTGAAGGAAATGTCTCTCTATATCAAGCAAAACTACAGTTATTGTTACAGCCCGGAATTTTAGGTGCTAAAAGTTAATATTGTTCCTCGGTATAGTTTATAAAATAGAAGCCATGCCCCAACTTCTTTGACACGTCATTCTTGTCATTCAGTATTTTCCCAGTACCGTTAAAGGTCTCTAATCCTCTTAACTACCACTTACCAATTAGTGCACGGTTTACAAGATTCATTATCCAGTCCTTGTGACACTGTTGTCCATTATTACATATCGGACTCCTGTGAACTAGGCTTAAAACCCTCCTCACCGGCACTACTCATCTATTCATCTACACTCAGTGTCATTCTTAACTTTTAGCACCTAAAATTCCGGGCTCTAGTTGTTGTAGCCTATATCAATGTATAAATAAAATAAATGAAATATTTATACTGGCAATGGAAAATTTCTATTTTTTTTTTTACGTATGCAGTGGCTGTAACATTTTCCCCCTTTTGTAGTAAAGATATAGGAAAAGTAATGAGTGACATTTTTTCCCTAGATATGTCACTGGTCTTCCAAATATATATATATATATATATATATATATATATATATATATATATATATATATATATGTGTGTTTTACTGAAAAATTGAGTTACATGTTTCATTTTGAAATATGCAAATTTTTGAAAATTTTTTTAATGACTCAGAAATTGACTCGCAGGAATGAAACTTTACCACATCATTATCTATCACACCGTGATTGTATGTACAAAAAAATTAAGGCATATCTTAAGAGGAGGCAGAGGTGAAATTGTGAACAAAAACTGAAGAAAAAATGAAAATTTGGGTTTTTCCATTTTTATAATCTTTATTTTCATATTCCGATGTTAGTTTTTGATTTTGTGCCCTTTAAAAGTATGAAATTAAAACCAAGATAACTGTATTACTATATTATTCACATAATAAACTAATACTTATCATTATTTATATACCTTCTCTGAACATATAAAAAAAAGAAATATTGAAAATTTCTTACAATATGGTGCATGGAGCATTTTATATCAAGCGATATAAAGTTTTATAAAATTATTAATACTTACAGAACTATCGTACGAGTACTTAGAAAGTTGAAACTTGGTATGTCCATTACTAATAACATACTTAGTATCCATGATCAATTTCAGACAAATCGGATAAATTTTGTGGATTTTGAAATATTCACCTCTGCCTCCCCTTAAAAAATGTAGAAAATACAAATTTCACCAATCCCCCTCTACCTTAAAACGTATGTAAATAAACTTAACAAAATGAATTGAAGGAAACTTATCTCTATATCAAGTAACGGTCTTAATAATCTTAAATTGCTCGCCTACAACCACTCTATATCCAAACAAATTCTTCGGCTGAATTCTGAAACATTCTGTATATCTTACACGTTGCAAATCAAGATTTCAGGTATAACTCCCTGTAAAGTTGATTTGAATAATTTCGAGGGAAAAATTGTTCCGGAGCCGGGTATCGAACCCGGGACCTTTGGTTTAACGTACCAACGCTCTACCACTGAGCTACCCGGGAACTCTAACCGACACCGATCCAATTTTTCCCTCTATATCCACAGACCTCAAAGTGGGCTGACAACCGTCAAGCAACCAACTTCGAGTGCACACTGACTCCGTGTGACTTAAATTGTGGTTTTTTGTTGACGAACAGTGACGTGTATTATGCAAATCAAGATTTCACGTATAACTCCCTGTAAAGTTGATTTGAATAATTTCGAGGGAAAAATTGTTCCGGAGCCGGGTATCGAACCCGGGACCTTTGGTTTAACGTACCAACGCTCTACCACTGAGCTACCCGGGAACTCTAACCGACACCGATCCAATTTTTCCCTCTATATCCACAGACCTCAAAGTGGGCTGACAACCGTCAAGCAACCAACTTCGAGTGCACACTGACTCCGTGTGACTTAAATTGTGGTTTTCTGTTGACGAACAGTGACGTGTATTATGCAAATCAAGATTTCACGTATAACTCCCTGTAAAGTTGATTTGAATAATTTCGAGGGAAAAATTGTTCCGGAGCCGGGTATCGAACCCGGGACCTTTGGTTTAACGTACCAACGCTCTACCACTGAGCTACCCGGGAACTCTAACCGACACCGATCCAATTTTTCCCTCTATATCCACAGACCTCAAAGTGGGCTGACAACCGTCAAGCAACCAACTTCGAGTGCACACTGACTCCGTGTGACTTAAATTGTGGTCTTCTGTTGACGAACAGTGACGTGTATTATGCAAATCAAGATTTCAGGTATAACTCCCTGTAAAGTTGATTTGAATAATTTCGAGGGAAAAATTGTTCCGGAGCCGGGTATCGAACCCGGGACCTTTGGTTTAACGTACCAACGCTCTACCACTGAGCTACCCGGGAACTCTAACCGACACCGATCCAATTTTTCCCTCTATATCCACAGACCTCAAAGTGGGCTGACAACCGTCAAGCAACCAACTTCGAGTGCACACTGACTCCGTGTGACTTAAATTGTGGTCTTCTGTTGACGAACAGTGACGTGTATTATGCAAATCAAGATTTCAGGTATAACTCCCTGTAAAGTTGATTTGAATAATTTCGAGGGAAAAATTGTTCCGGAGCCGGGTATCGAACCCGGGACCTTTGGTTTAACGTACCAACGCTCTACCACTGAGCTACCCGGGAACTCTAACCGACACCGATCCAATTTTTCCCTCTATATCCACAGACCTCAAAGTGGGCTGACAACCGTCAAGCAACCAACTTCGAGTGCACACTGACTCCGTGTGACTTAAATTGTGGTTTTCTGTTGACGAACAGTGACGTGTATTATGCAAATCAAGATTTCAGGTATAATTCCCTGTAAAGTTGATTTGAATAATTTCGAGGGAAAAATTGTTCCGGAGCCGGGTATGGAACCCGGGACCCGGATATAGAGGGAAAAATTGGATCGGTGTCGGTTAGAGTTCCCGGGTAGCTCAGTTGGTACGTTAAACCAAAGGTCCCGGGTTCGATACCCGGCTCCGGAACAATTTTTCCCTCGAAATTATTCATCTTACACGTTCCTCATCAGGTGACAAAAACATTTCTGTCAACGGGTACAGTCGTATATTGATATTATTGTGTCCGGAACTCGATGTAGTTATTTGGCTCGTGTCTGAAACGCAACACGAAGATGAAGACGTCACCGCCCGGGGTGATGGATGCGCTCGGCGCCTACATTAATGGTTTTTAAAAGTGATTTATCCACACTTGCTGCCATCCCTCAGCGCCCGTGACACTAACAAACGAAATTACCTCCGCGAGGAGAGTGAGGGTCGTGGGACGAGTGTTATCTCTCTCATAACACAGCGGACACTAACAACAGGTTCAATAAATAAACAGTCCTGTTTACTGTCAAAAAGCGATAGAGAGAGAGGTTGACAGAAAGGAAGGAAGAAATAAGGGGAGACGGATGCAAATGATTGAAGCAAAAAAAGAAAGGAAAGATGGAAATAGAAAGATGGGAATTCAAACAAAAATAAATTATTTTCGCGACAGCCCATGGAGGGCCAAGGCCGAGCAGCCCAAGCGTTTGCGAAATATAACGAGAAATGCGGCATGTTTGCCGAACGCTAGCCTAATGTCCAGTTACCTTAGCAGTATGGGAGTAATAAGTTAAGGAGTGTAAGTGTGCGCACCTAGTGTATTATTGTTTGTGGAATCTATTGTATTATAGATGAAATATTGAAAAATTGTTTAACGAATGACAGTATTATACGGATTATAATTTCTGCAGATTGACTTTAGGAGAAGACAGTAAACAATGAAATTTGATTTTTTTAAAGGAGGCAAATGCACACTCTTAGCCGTGCAAGCGGGCAAGAGTAGGGAAGAGTTTGGTAGTATCGGACATCGGGTAATATCGGACAGTGAGTTTCTTTCATCTACAACCAGATGATAGTAATTGAATGACATGGTTACGTTTTTGTGATGTCGCATAGAGAAACGGAACTATGTCATTCAGGTACTACCATCTGGCGGTAGATGAAAGAAACGCACTGTCCGATATTACCCGATGTCCGATAGGGGAGAGTCGGGTAGTATCGGACATCGGGTAATATCGGACAGTGAGTTTCTTTCATCTACCACACGATGATAGTACCTGATTGACATGGTTACGTTTCTGTGATGTCGCATAGAGAAACGTAACCATGTCATTCAGGTGGTAGATGAAAGAAACGCACTGTCCGATACTACCCGACTCTCCCGTACTACCCAACTCTCCCCTAAACATAAAGAGTTTGCAGTGATTAAGTTATGAAACAAACATTTGAATTCACGCCAAAAGAATTTGTTTCATATGAGAAGACTTTTGAGGCAGACATAGAAATTTTCAGGCTTTTTAGTACACTTATAACTGAGTTACTTTTACACTATTCTAGAGTACAATGTCCACAAAAGAAATGTGAGATTTAGTAATAAATTTAACTACTACTGTAGAAAGGAGAAATAATAGAAAATTATTACAAAAAAAGGGCTCAAGAATAATAGTCGCTTTAAGACAGCGCTTGTTCCTCAACACTAGTCCGAGACATGATGCAATAGATCACGCAGCTACGGAGCAAGACAGATACGAATGAAGAGACAAAATTACGAGGAAGGGAATGGAAATAAAATAAGGAAATTACAGAGAAGGGAAGCAATAGAAGGAAGGAAAGGTAAAGGGGTTAAAAAGGCGAAGAAGAAAGGGCAGGAAAAAGAGAGAGAATAGAGCAGAAATAACAAATAAAAAAGGGAGGAACAAAGGAAGAAATGTGAGAGAAAAGAGTGAAACAAATAGGGGATGATAAGTAGAAAGGAAAGCAAAAAAAAAGAAAGAGAATTCAAAAGAAAAAAGAAAGAGAATTCAAAAGAAAAAAGAAAGAACGAAAAGAAAAGAAAAAGAGAACGAAAGAAGAAAGTAAATAAGATATATGAGAGAGAAAACAAAAGAAGAAACTTAAGATAATAGACTGAAAAGAAGGAAACAGGAAAGAATGAGAGAGGGAGAGAGGAAGAGAAGAAAGTTGCAATGAAATTCATGAAGGGATCTTTTATATTTAGTTATTTTACGACACTTTATCAACAGCTATGGTTGTCTAGCGTCTGAATGAGATGAAGATGATAATGCCAGCGAAATGAGTCCAGAGTCCAGCGCCGAAAATTACCCAGCATTTGCTCTTAATGGGTTGAGGGGGAAAAAAGAAACCAAACCAGTTAACTTGTCTCAACAAAGATTTGAACCCGAGCCCACTAGTTTCACGGTCAGACGTGCTAACCGTTACTCCACAGCGGTGGATATCATGAAGGAAATAAGGGAAGAAAGTCAGAGAGTTATGAAGAAAGAATAAATAGCAAGTTGGATTGAATGAAAGGGAGTTTGAATGAATGAATGAATGAATGAATGAATGAATGAATGAATGAATGAATGAATGAAAGAAAGGAAGTTAGAAAGAAAATTAGATCGAAAGTTAGAAAGAAAATAAGAAAAATAAAGGAAAGTAAATTGGAAATATGAAAGAAAGAAAATTAGAAAAAAAGAAAAGAAAAAAATTGGAGAGAAAGAAGAAGTTAGAAAGAAAGGAAGTTGGGAAAGAAGAAAGAGGGAATTTAAAAGGAAGAAATGAAAAAAAAAGTTAGGGAGGAAGAAAAACAATTTGTAAGGAAGAAATTAACAAAGAAAAAAAGTTAGAAAGAAAGCAAAAAATTTTAGAAGAAAGAAGAAGTTAGAAACTTAGAATGGAATGAAAGATAGTCACAAAGAAAGTTAGAGTGAATGAAAGGGAGTTAGAGAGAATGAAAGGAAGAAAGAAAAACAGTTAAAAAGGGAGGAAGAGAGACAGGACGAGAAGAAAAAAGGAAGAGAGAAAGAAAGTCAGGGAGATAGAAGTAACGAAAGAAATTAACAGAAACAAGAGGTATAGGCCTGTAAGACATGCTGAAGTGGAAAAATACGAGTAGATGGAGATGGAAGATGAAGAAGATTATGAACATGTAAGAAATAATAAGAAGTAAAGAAGCACAGAAAAAATTAAAATCTAGGGAAAGTCAGATTTAAACAAAGAAGAAAAGAAATGAAGGGAAAAAGTACAGACAGGAAATTGTGATTGAAGAAGTTAAAAACTTGGAGAACAGTTAAATTTAAATAGAAAGAGAGGAGAATTTGTTGTGCTTAGTGGCAGTATATTAACAAGTTGCATCCATTAGATCCATGATTCAATCACAGAGCTTTTAATGGGAGAGATAAGAGATACGCGACTACAATAATGGAGAGCGCTATTCGATAATTAAAGGACTCTGCTCGATGAGGGTGTGTCACGTGTAGCCGCTCTTATTAGCTTAACAACCTATGGATTATTTAAGTTTGATGTTTGGGCGTGGAATTGGACTGGCACTGGACAATTCCCTCTGAGCCCCTCTACAAATTGAATATCTGCATTCTATATTTCATGGTAAGGAGTTAACCATACAGGGTTACTACAAAATAAATAGACACTTTCAATGTCGTATAAAACAAACACTACGTGTCTGTGATACCGACACGTATAGGTGAGGAATTACAGAAGTTGCGTTAAGACATACTGTTGGTACTACTGAGCTGATTGTTGCGCTGGCGCAAGCATAATAGCCAAGATAGCTATTTGTGGCATCGACATGCATTTTGCGTTATTATGTTGAGAAACTGTTGACGGATGGAACCTCATCTTCCAACAGGATGGAGCACTGCATCGCAGGCTCAGGGACGTTAGATAGTATCTGGACGAAACACGTCAATAGCGCTGGATTGCCCGTGCAACAGACGACAATCTCTTTCGCACAGTGGCCACCAAGGAGTCCCGATCTCACACCATGCTACCTTTTCCTTTGGGGATTTCTGAAAGACAAGGATTTCTCCCCCCCCCCCCACCACTTCCTAATAATCTAGACAAGTTCAAAAAACACGAAACGAGAGCTGTAGCAAGTGTCGATGCAGGTATATTACACCGGGTTTGAGATGAATTACATTATAGCCTTGATGTATACCTTGTGACATAGGGAGCACATGTTAAATATTGTGTGTTTCAAAAAGTAAACTAAAGAATTACTTTGTGCGAGATCGTGCGTATTTGCTTGCTTTCCGCACAAAACCAATAGGCCTACGCGGTAAGTGTGAAATACCACATTCAGTATTCCCAACGTAACACACACAACAATTTCCCTCTTCTTACCGCTTAAGCGCGACATTCATTTTACTGCTTTAGGCTTTTAACATATTATTTTTAGAGACGTTTAACATAGTAATAGTTATAAATTGGAAACTTACCACTGCAATTTCACCTAAATTGCACTGTTAATTATTGTTTTAAATATTTGCAAAAATTAAGTAAACTCTACTACTCCACAAAAGTTATTGCATTCGTGATGCAAGTAACATTAAGGAAGCCGTGAAAAAATCAACAAGATTCCAGATGCCGATGTTATTACTGCAATATGTTATATAAATAATATTGTTAAAATATTAAAATGAAAAATAAATCATTACATAACCTTACCGTTTGTTTTAAGTTCGCATTTATAGACTGGGGGGGGGGGAAAGACAGACGTATATCACGGCCTGCTGGAGTATAGTAAACACAGAAAACATTTTAAAGAAACAATGTTGAAGATAGATATTTTTGTTTTGCAAATTTGCCGTCATTGAACAGAAAGCAAGATGGAGATTTCATTGCAACTAATTAGAAATTGGTCTTTCAGGTATGTAATAAACGATCTTCGCACAAAATAATGTACGATACACGAGCGGTATGTTTGTTTTCATGTTCTCGGAAATTAAAAAAGCTCAACTACGTTTCGCTTTTTCAATCTTTTCCTCGAACATGAAAACGTCAACATACCGCTCTTGTAACGCATATTACTATTATAAAACAGTATAAACGATTCTTTATAACTTTAATAATTTTGGATTCATAAAACATTGAACGTGTCCCTTTATTTTGTAGTAAACGTGTACTTTAACAAATGACCGCCTAAACGCCCTAACCGTAACTCGTTTAATTAACTGATGACTTCTCACCGAATAGTACCGAATTTTGACGGCTTGTTACAGTTAAAGTTACGGCTTCTCACTAAATGGGTCTTAACATTTTGTCCGTATTTGTGATTAATATTATTGTGAATGTCATCATCAATTTTTTTGTCCAGCAATCTGCATTTCGCCACTGTTCACAGGAACCACATCACTGCCACTTATATTCTCCTTTAATGGTCCTTTCTTCAAATCCAGTTTAATTTTTATGTAAACGTCATTTTTAAAGAAATTTCAGTAATTTAAGTACTGGTTTGACTTCTGTATACTCCCTAGTTGCCTAGTATTTTGTTTCAACTTGAACGCCATCTTCTTTCAGTTGTGTTGAGGTTGTTGGTTATTCTCAATCGACCGCTTGCCATTTAGCTCCGTCGTTAATCATACACAGTGTCCAGATTACGCTCGCTTGCGTGTCTGACTTATTTTGTTGCATTTCCTTCACACAGAAATATAATACCGGCTTTATGAATCATAATATTTCAACCCCTGAAATGCCTCGTTAACGATATCTTCACACTGCTTATTCTGCTCGTCTGTCAGTCGCTGTCACGTGACTCCAGATATACAGCAGCCACCGCCTGTCAGCGTTCTGTTCGAAAACAGACTGTAAATAAATATTGTAACATGCATAATTTTCTTATTTATTTGTCTGTTTTACTTCCTATTTTTAATATTGATTTAATATTGACGTGGCAAAATTTTCCTTTCTAAATCGCACAATGGTAGACTGGAACAGCTTCACTGCGGCAAACTTTCAGGATGGTCTTATCAAGATGCTCGCTATTATTATTATTATTATTATTATTATTATTATTATTATTATTATTATTATTATTATTATTATTATTATTAATTGCCACCGGCTATATACCCATTTGCAAAAAGGTAAAAGGTAAAGGTATCCCCGTAACATGTCATGAAGGCACTTGGGGGGGGGCATGGAGGTAGAGCCCCATGCTTTCCATGACCTCGGCACTAGAATGAGGTGGTGTGGTCGGCACCACGCTCTGACCGCCTTTTACCCCCGGGAAAGACACGGTACTCAATTGTATAGGAGGCTGAGTGAACCTCGGGGCCGTTCTGAAAGTTTGGCAACGAGAAAAAATCTTGTCACCACCTGGGCTCGAACCCCGGACCCTCCAGTTGCCAGCTGCTCTACCAACTGAGCTACCCGGCCGCCATATACCCATTTGCAGTGTGAATAAATACATACACACATGCACAGAATCAATACATTTAAGGAAAGGCTGAAAAGATTAGGTTGAGATTTAATAGTAATTTAGGTGCATTGTATAAGTTGTCATGTAATTAATTAAGTTGGTATGTAATTAATTAAGTTGGTATGTAATTAATTAAGTTGATATGCAATTAAGTTGATATGTAATTGATTAAGTTGATATGTAATTGATTAAGTTGATATGTAATTAATTAAGTTGATATGTAATTAATTAAGTTGATATGTAATTAATTAAGTTGGTATGTAACTAATTAAGTTGATATGTAATTGATTAAGTTGATATGTAATTGATTAATTTGGTATGCAATTGATTAAGTTGATATGTAATTGATTAAGTTGATATGTAATTTATTAAGTTTATATGTAATTAATTAAGTTGGTATGTAATTAATTAAGTTGGTATGTAATTAATTAAGTTGATATGTAATTGATTAAGTTGATATGTAATTGATTAAGTTGATATGTAATTGATTAAGTTGATATGTAATTAATTAAGTTGGTATGTAATTAATTAAGTTGGTATGTAATTAATTAAGTTGGTATGTAATTAATTAAGTTGATATGCAATTGATTAAGTTGATATGTAATTGATTAAGTTGATATGTAACTGATTAAGTTGATATGTAATTGATTAAGTTTACGTGTAATTAATGAAGTTGATATAAGATAATTAAGGTGACTTGTTACTTAAGTTGACAGTAGTTGGGTTAAATAAAAATAGGTTTACTTATAAGTTAGGTTTACTTTTGCTCGAAACTGGCGTCATTTATAGCATTTAATCTTTACTTATGGTCCTAGATTTATTGCATTTATTTATAGTTAGAATTTAACATTTATTTTATGTGTGTTATTTTATTGCTCTGAACATGGTGGACAAATTGAAGTTAGTAGAGTTTTCGAAATAATCAAATGCCACCTAGAAAATCTCAGGATACAATTTTTGAAATACTTTTCAGAAACTGAGAAAGAAGATAACACAAGACTGGATTACAAATCCGTTTTCCACCACAGCATTAATTCCTTTGAACTTCTCTTGAAATTGAAAGAAAGCCTGCTAGAAATGTCCGTTGATAGTTTACTGACAAAATTCTAAAACTTGTCAATTTGTGACTTTTGGTATTATGCTTGCATGGAACTTAATGACACTATCATTTCACACCTTCTGCCATTCCCCTGTACTTATTTGTGTCAGCAGGGTTTCTCTGCATTGACCTCAATCAAAACGAAACACAAAATTCGATTGAATCCAAATTCACTTCTGGCATTGGCATTCACAAAGATTCGGCCAAGAATCAGGCATTTCATTAACAGGTCTGAACGACTTAAGTTAATAATCTAACAATAAAATAACTTTTATATTTGTATGATATCTGTAATGTTGTTTCTTTAATTATTTATTTAATAACATAATTCTCTTTCTTATAATTCGAAACTGGGGATTTAATAAATAATTTATGGAGTTTAATTTAGTTTAGACATAATTACAGTGAAATGCCAATATAACGAACTCGAGGGGGTACTGTAATTATTTTCGTTACAGTGAAATTTCGTTAAACCAAAAATTGATTAAATCTACATACAAATTGTGTCCCGTATTATGGAATAACAGATGCTGTACCTGGATTAGGTTATACTGTATATCCATATTATATTGCAACTTCAATAAGCATGGGTACCATAATGATAATTAGTCTATGCATATTCAATTAATGAATAATTATTCTTGCATATTTTACAATATTTTTCATTCATTATGGCCTTGTTAGGATCAAAAATTAAATTCTGTAAAGCAAAAAGTACGTTGAACAGAGTTATATAGGTTAGGTGTTGTTACATTTACAGCCATCTTGTCGAATCGATTTCTCGAAATATTATAATCTACGAGATTGGGTTCTGAATCGATCACTCGAAATATTACCTTTGAGATTGATACTGTAAAACGTATTATTTTAACAGCACAGTCTAGTATATACAGTCACGGAGCTCAATACGTAGTAAATATGATCCATAGATAGTTGCTAACCACTAGGATCGCTACTATCGCCTCATTACAGACAGTGCGAAATAGTACCGGCACAGTCTATTGTTTCTAGCACCCTCACAACTCAAGCTTCGTGACTGTATATACTATACTGTGTTAACAGTTTGACTTCTTCTTTCTTGAAGTCCAATGGCGTCAGATTCAACACTTTTCTCAATTTTTACTCTGTCTTTGAGAAACGTTAGAAGTGTCGATCCACTTATGCCATATTTTCTTGCGGCTTCGCTTTTCTTCTTTCCTCTGTCTACTTCTTCGATTTTATTAAACCGTTTTAAGTATAAATTTAAACCACAACAATCGGGTCTATGGAAGTGCATTCAGAAAACTCACTGAAACCAAGGGTGACCGATGCCTAGCGATAACTCTTTATTTTATTTTATTACGAATTTATTTTAAGTAATATGTAACTGCTTACTAGGCCTAATTTTTTTTAAAATAACACTTTTTTGTAGCGGGATGAATTATTATCACGTTAAACTGAATAGTTCTTTACTTACGTGTTCTTTAAATTGAACATTTTTAATATGTATTAAATTAATAGTATTTAATAGTAAAATGACTGGAACTAAAAAATTATTTCAGTATTCTGAAAAATTAGTAATTGCGGCGTTCGTAATAGCGGGATTTCACTGTATGTAGGGGAGTGTCGGGTAGTATCGGACATCGGGTAGTATCGGACAGTGCGTTTTTTCATCTACCACCATATGGTAATACCTGAATGACATGGTTACGTTTCTCTATGCGACATCACAGAAACGTAACCATGTCAATCAGGTACTATCATCGTGTGGTAGATGAAAGAAACTCACTGTCCGATATTACCCGATGTCCGATACTACCCGACTCTCCCCTATAATTTGGATTAAGCATAAAATCTTAGAGGATACTAGCTTGAGTGGAAAAGATCACTAGGTGTACAATTGAGATAAAAGTTTGAATACCACTGATCTGGACAGCTAGGGCTCTGCAAGGAAAATTCCACGAGAGTCGAGCCCGAGAATCGAACCCGGGGCTTCCAGATCAGATCTGGAAACAAGCATGCTTACCACCGATCACGGTGACAGTCGTCATAGTACTGTAGCAGAAGATACAGTACGATTATTTAGTCCTGACAGTCGCGGGCGATCTGCGCCAGGGTCAGGCGAGTCCATTTAGTTATGCCAAGGGGTGTTTGAGTTATTCACTCGCTTGCCTTCGGAACGATCGGATGTCATGCTGTGGTAGAGCGGTATGTTTCCAGTACAATAAACTGCACTGCATTCCTTTACCGACCGCTCGCCCGGAACTCTCCCCACTCCTCCTACTACTTCCCTTCTTTCGTGTCGCTGAGCTGTCAGGACTAAATAATCGGTCTGTACTTGTATACTTTGTCACCTGGTAGTGTGTAAAAGATGGCCCCATTACCTTAACTCTGCCAGTATAAATAATAATAATAATAATAATAATAATAATAATAATAATAATTATTATTATTATTATCATTATTATTATTATTAAGAATAAAAGGGAATAGAAACAATTAGGTTTATACTAATATAAGAGGAGAAGAAGACGAAAAAGAAAAATAATAATAGGAGGGAGGGGGAGGTTATAAAATAGAAGAAGAATAAGAAATTTAAACAGACTATTACACTTTTACTACGTCATACTAATTTTGACCAATAAAACGGTACGAAAGGACGTCTTTCAACCAATCATGGCTGCTCATCGCACAATTTTATTGCATCCCTAGAATTTGTTTATTTTTATCATTACCCTAGCATTTGTTTCTTTGTTTGACAACATTTCAAACTGCGCTGGTCTGGACGTCAAAAAAAAAAAAAAAAAAATTACAAACCACTCCAGTCGATGCACAGCAGTTTCAAATATGACTCGCATTGGCATTCAAGAACAAGAATTAATAAAGATCACTGGTCATAGCTATGCGTCTTCCCTGAAACCCTATTTACAAATAAATGAAGAGCACCATTCGGAAATCCTAAATAAGTTGAGGAATACACCATGTACATCAACGAGTTCCACTTCTTTTAAGCACACGCCCAATATAATATCAACTGAACAACCAATCACTAAAACATTCGAATTTGAAAATTGTACATTCAATAAATTTCTTTTAAAATTATTCATGTTTATTTTTTATTTCATCATCGTTAATTAAAACTTTTCTTGTTTATTTCATCTTCCCTAATTAAAACTTTTCAAACACTTATTTAGCGCTATACTATTTAGGTTATGTTATAGCTTCTGCTATATGATATTATGGATAGTCACGTATCAGAGATTGTTTATTATACTAAAATTTATTGAAAATCATCTGTCAAATGACTTTGATTACTGGGATCCGGAAGTGGAATGCAACTGTTTTAATAAAAATGAAACTGAATCAACAAAGTCTTCTTGACTAGTTACCGTCCACAGAGTTCAATGAAGATTCCATAGTTGGCGCAACTGATAACAAGAAAACAGCTAATCATAACACATTACTGCCATCTAGCGTAATATTTGTAATGTTGATATGGCACAATAATACATTTGAATACAGTTGTATTTTCGTAAGTCAATTAATATTTTATTGTAGTGGAATACTTCGTTACTTCTAATCTTTATATACTTTCTTCTAATCGTGTAATAGTCAATTAAATCCCACTCGAGTTTTGATTTTCTCTAGATAAATCAAAACCTCTAGTGAGATTACTGTTGAAAAAATGGTAGTCATGATGTTAAAAAAAGAAGGAAACGGTAAAAGTAGAAGGAATAGTATCGTAATACGACGGGGAGTTCAGACGTATGGCTGTACGCCGTAACATTGTACTCTGCCAGAGCGTTATCGATTATTCAGAGGTGGCACAGCTACAAGGACGGCAGCCGACTTGGAAAACAAACTTACGAAATTAAATGAGAACGCTACTCGACATTTCCTAATTACAGGCTGTAGACGAGGCAGCTTCTTCTTCATGTAACGAGCCTTTGAAGTACAGATACTATTCAGAATCACAAGCACAAAGATATGGTCATAAGAGAAGTACGCCCTAGTGATGTGGTTAAGTCAGATAGTATACAGCAGGGCTGTAGTGTAATGTAATGATGGTATTAGACATCGTATTGGAGACACTTGGAAAATCTTGAAGTATAATCCAGAATGGAAGTATAGGTCATTCATTATCTCGTGAAACCAAATGCTTATATGCGACGTAGCTCATAGCCAGTGAACTAGCTAGCTGCAAGTGAAGGCATAGCGAGGGAGGGAAGCTTCTCAGTCTACTTTCTTCTTCCCCTTACGCGCAACTAGATTTCACGAGATAAGGAATGGCCTATACTCCATTGAGGGTAATATATCAACAATAAAGCAAAATGTAGGATTGCTATTTTCCGGGCTACAGGGCCGTGGCATGGATAAATATATAATAGGATGCGAAACTGTGGTCAGCACCATCTGGCGGCAGGGGGCTCAAGTAAGATGATCAGCGCCCAACGTTCGTGGGTGGTGAACATTAGAACTACGTGTTGGGTAGATTACCCAGAGTTCTCTATTTATCCGTTCGTTCGAGACGAACAGACGATGCTCGAGAAGACAAGAAATGTTATGTTTTATTTAACGACGCTCGCAACTGCAGAGGTTATATCAGCGTCGCCGGATGTGCCGGAATTTTGTCCCGCAGGAGTTCTTTTACATGCCAGTAAATCTACTGACATGAGACTGTCGCATTTAAGCACACTTAAATGCCATCGACCTGGCCCGGGATCGAACCCGCAACCTTGGGCATAGAAGGCCAGCGCTATACCAACTTGCCAACCAGGTCGACTGAGAAGACAAGATGGCAGCCAGAAACTTGCTAATGAATGGACATAAAGTGATACTAAGTGTGTGTATAAGCAGTGTATGTTAAACAGTGATGAACTATCTAAGTAGTTTTTGCATACTTTTCTATAGCGCTGTACAACAAATACCCAAAGAATACAATTCCAATTTTTGCTTTATTTTCTGTCTCTATCTGGTTATATTTTAATTGTGTAGTGTAAAATAGATCGTCTCTTTTATCTTCCTGTTGGCTCCGATAAGAATTTTCAGTGGAAGATGGTGTGAGAAATAAAAATGTAAATGTTTTATTTTAAATTGGGTTGAGAATATCGATGAGGGTGGGAGGGAAGGAATATTTTCAGCATAGTTTAACATTTTCTTCATCAGGTGCGCTGCTAAATGCATGAAGTAATTAGTTTTTGTTTTCGCTACTTGGTGCGCTGCTAGATGTAATAAGTTCTCCTCCGTCCAACAGAAGGCAGCAAGATAGTTTCTACATTAGCGCCTCGAGCATGTGTTACGGAAAACTCAGTAAGTTTCGCATCCTATTATATATCCATCCATGGCCGTGGTCTGTCGGTAATACAACAAACGTTTCGTCCACTACTTCGGTAGACATCTTCAATGGAGTGGTACACGTGAGTGGAGAGATCTGCTGTGTGTGAATGAATGAATGAATGAATGAATGAATGAATGAATGAATGAATGAATGAATGAGGTGAAATGGGAGGAGAATATGTAAAGGTACGTCCTTGCAAGGGAATTGGAGCTGTGAATGATAGCACGTCAATATTTAAGGTGTGAGAAGGTTGTGTCTTGTCGTTGTCGCGCTCCGCCCCAGTGGCTTTGGTGTTCTGATTGGCTTTCATACTGTCCAATTGTCGGAGAAAGGGTTTGGTGTGTGTGCTCCACAGGGCCGGGTACCAAGCTTTGTTGACCTTGAGTTCTTCTTCCTTACGATTATTGACGCACTACCAGTTTCAGTACCAGTCGTGCTTGATACAGATAACAGATCTCTTCACTCACGTGTACCACGCCACTGAAGATGTCCACCGGAGTAGTGGACGAAACGTTTGGTTGTATTATCGACAGACCACGGCCCTCTTACATACTTACTTACAAATGGCTTTTAAGGAACTCGCAGGTTCATTGCCGCCCTCACATAAGCCCGTCATCGGTCCCTATCCTGAGCAAGATTAATCCACTCTCTATCATCATATCCCACCTCCCTCAAATCCTTTTTAATATTACCCTCCCATCTACGTCTTGGCCTCCCCAAAGGTCTTTTTCCCTCCGGTCTTCCAACTAACACTCTATATGCATTTCTGGATTCGCCTATACGTGTTACATGCCCTGGCCATCTCAAACGTCTGGATTTAATGTTCCTAATTATGTCAGGTGAAGAATACAATGCGTGCAGCTCTGCGTTGTGTAACTTTCTCCATTCTCCTGTAACTTCATCCCTCTTAGCCCCAAATATTTTCCTAAGAACCTTATTCTCAAACATCCTTAATCTCTGTTCTTCTCTCAAAGTGAGAGTCCAAGTTTCACAACCATACACAGCAACCGGTATTATAACTGTTTTATAAATTCTAACTTTCAAATTTTTAGACAGCAGACTGGATGATAAAAGCTTCTCAACCGAATAATAACAGGCATTTGCCATATTTATTCTGCGTTTAATTTCCTCCCGAGTGTCATTTATATTTGTTACTGTTGCTCCAAGATATTTGAATTTTTCCACCTCTTCGAAGGATAATTCACTAATTTTTGTTTTTCCATTTCGTACAATATTCTGTTCACTACATAATCATACACTTTGTCTTTTCGGGGTTTACTTCCAAACCTATATCTTTACTTGCTACAAGTAAAATTCCCGTATATTCCCTAATCGTTTGTGGATTTTCTCCTAACATATTCACGTCATCCCCATAGATAAGAAGCTGATGTAACCCGTTCAATTCCAAACCCTGTCTTCTTGTCTATTATCCTGAACTTTTCTAATGGCATATTCTAGAGCGAAGTTAAAAAGTAAAGGTGATAGTGCATCTCCCTGCTTTAGCCCGCAGTGAATTGGAAAAGCATCAGATAGAAACTGGCGTATACGGACTCTGCTGTATGTTTCACTGAGACAGATTTTTAATTAATCGAGATAGTTTCTTGGGAATACCAAATTCAATAAGAATATTATATAAAATTTGTCTCTTAACCGAGTTATATGCTTTATGAAATCTATAAATAACTGATGTACTGTACCCTTATACTCCCATTTTTTCTCCAATATCTGTCGAATACAAAAAATTTGATCAATAGTCGATCTGTTATACCTAAAACCACACTGATGATTCCCAATAATTTCATTTACGTACGGAGTTAATCTTCTCAAAAGAATATTGGACAAAATTTTGTACGACGTCAGCAATAGTGATATTCCTCGAAAGTTACCATAGTTAATCTTATCCAACTTCTTAAAAATAGGTACAATTTCCTTTTTCCAAATAGCGAGTAAAAATTTATAAATTTCGCTAGGTAATGCGCTTCCACCCTCTTGTATTAATTCTTCTGGAATTTGATCGATACCTGAAGACTTGTACTTTTTTGAGATTTACTATCGCAATTTCGACTTTTGAAAGTGTGGGTTCGGGTATAACTGGATCAGCAGTTTGTATTTGAATTTCGTCCCGATCATTTGTATTTGGCCTATGCACATTTAGTAGTTGCCAAAAATAAAATTTCCATCTCTCTAGCTCGGAAAATACCAATCCTAATGACGCCAACCGTGAAAGTCTACATTCAAAGCATAGGCCTAATGTAGTTCAGATATTCTTCTTCTTACTAAAGAACTTAGGATAATTTTGAAGGTGAGGAGGCTATGCACACAGGTCAAGAGAAGATGGGAAGGAGAGAGAATTATAAACATTTGTGTTTCTTGCATATACGTTATTGAAATAATCCTTGAAACTGTCATGTAGACTATCTTATATGATTTCCAAATCAGCTGGCTATTGGTCTCTCATTGGAGTGATTCATTCTCTCGGTGAAAAAATGTCCGAAGGTCTGGAATCTCCTAACTTTTAACCGATAATTTAGCTTTGGGAAAAGTCGCAAGTCGCAGGAAGACTGATCTGGGCTGTATGGGTGCTGAAAGACTTTGGTTATACGATGTTTTTCTAGAAAACTCTGCACGAGACGTAAATTCCTTCTGCTCTTGTGACGGGAACCACGGAACAAATTCTGCCGCCTTCATTCATGGCCATTAAAATCTCTTAAAACACTAGGCTATAGCCTAGGCGATAATCTTAGGTCTTTCAGAAAAGTAACCTCCTGCAAAAGATTCCCAGACATCTGAATCGTAAGTACCACACTTTTGTCTGTGGCTACACTCAACGAATGACCTCCAAAAGCCCTTTTAATCATTCGAATATTTTTCGCTGAAAATTTCATCACGACCTTGTCGGGGGTTGAACCGGGATCGTCTGGATAAAATGCTAGAGCTTGAACCATAGATGCAGTCTATCAGCATATTCGTTTGACATCTGGGATGAACGCTTGGTTGTCCAGAGTGCGAGAAACTAGAACACGAGAGCTAAATAAATGAGAAGTCATGGAGTTGCGTAATTACTTTTCTGAAGTTTCTTTTTTATTTGTTGGTAGACGATAGAAAATAAAAGCCAGAACTTAATTATATTCCGGAAGTGTGTTTTCGTCGTCTAAATTTTAAGCTTTAGAAGACGGCTGGCTGTGTTTAAAGATTCTATCAGACGTTTCGGGAGATATTATTTAATATCCATGATATGATAAAATATTATATTTTTCCATCACAAATTCCATTGCATTGCATTCCGGTCTCTCTGAATTATGGCCACATCTTATTATGTAACATACAGCCTCCATAATCCAGAATGAAAAGTAATTGTAAATGACGCGTTTAAAGCCGAATTTAACTATTAGATTATTAGCAGAGACCGGAACTTTGGCAGAATATCTGTACGAATTATACCTTTGTGATCGAAACGTCACAGTTTTATGTTGCCTTTTTCTGCCTCTTTAATATAAATGTGTAATTTGCAAAATAAATGCTTTTTTGCCTTTAATTGATCACTTATCTATTATTTATTAGTTTATTATTAAAAATTGCCTACAGGTATATTTTAATTTATTTCTATAACCACTACAATGAAAGTGACTTCACCGAATGTATATTATTGTCTTTCAGTCAGTTCATATTCTCTTTGCAACAATGAGTGCTGCCGTGCAAAAAATGTATAACAGTAAGCGTTTTAATTATCGCTTGTGTTTATTTGACAAGGCAACCATGAGTGCGGGTCTAACGTTATTTTTAACGGTTATTTTTCTTTCAGTTTTCATTGCGACGTTGTTGTAGCTATAGTCGCGACGCTGTTATTCCCGACGTGACTCCACCTCTTTGCTTACATCTTAGGAAGTCAAGGCTCTATAAAGTCTAGGTAGGTAGTATCGTTCGCCATTTTTGTTCTTTCGTTGCTGAGCTACCAGACGAGGAATCTATTTGCCACACCGTTAAACATGATCATGTCGTAGCTCCTATGATAATAAATCAAACGCACTGTAATTCAGCAAATAATTGAGCGGCAAATAATGTCCACGTGTGCTTTCTGCGAACGCCGACGAAAGAGCCAAAATGGCGGGCGATTATATTAAAAATTTATCCAGCCTTAGGAAATGCTTAACATCTTCATCAGCGAATCCGATCTGCAACGTGATTGGCTGCCGGAAATTAGAGCGACGGGACTATAGCTAAATATTTCATATCGCAATATATCGGTACAACCAAACACAAAAATGCACTTTCCAAGGCTACTGGGAAGACAATTTCTTTGCTTCCAACAGTAATTGCAACATCGAGTCGAAAATCTCAATTTTCATTCGACTTATGTAAAGCTTTTCTTGCTGCCGAAATCCCTTTGTGGAAAGTGCAAGGTTGTGGGTCTAGTGCAAGGTTTTTGTAATTATCTTTTATTACGTATTTTAGCTATTTATAATGCTTTTTTGCCTGCCTATTTTAATGATTCATAATGCCTAAACTTCCGGTCTCTGGTTATTAGACTGCGAGAGGATAACAAAGAACGTTAACATGTTGCAGGAACATCCTATCAAACAAGTATATGGTAGTTAGTAGCACACTCAAACCCCTTTTGTAACTCTGCAGTGCTTGGGGAAAAGTGACATAAGTCAGTTTTCACAAACCTTTTTTAATAATTTATTGACAACTTACAATGGTTTATGTCGATTTGATTTTTTCTGTACGAATTATTGTAATGGGAGAAATACTTATGTCTCTTTTTTCCAAGCGAGCAGATGTTCCGTAAGTTGTCAATAAATTAATAAAAAATGTTTGTGGAAACTGACTTATGCCACTTTTCCCAAGCACTGCAGAACTGATAACAAGGTTCGCCCTAAAGTTTAAACTCAACGACGGGAAGCTTCTATTTGTATAAAATACGGAGTATAACACCAGATGGCTCTAGTCCTACTTGTAAGTAGTACACACTGTCTTTCTTTATTTATGAGTGCGAATGAAATATGATGCGACGTAAGGAAATCGTATGCGTTGTAATCTTTGCTTATTATTTTATTCGCGAAATTGGTATTAAATATCACGCGAGGTTTCATTGTATTCCCTTTAGAATATGAAAGTCTAGTTTTTCAGGTAAAGCTCACTGTGAAGCAGACTTAAATAATTTCAAGAGAGAAATTGTTCCCGGATCGGGTATCGATCCCGTAACCTCTGGTTGAACGTACCAGCGCTCTGCTAACTGACAGACTTGAATAATTTCAAGGGAAAAATTGTTCCGGAGGCCGGGTATTAATCCCGGGACCTCTGGTTGAACATACCAGTGCCCTACGAACTGTCTATCAACCAGCGTTCCAAATCACACAGAGTTTGTGTGTACTCGATGTGGGTCTCTGGCGTCTTGTCAGCTCACTCGAGTTGTGTGGATATAAGTGGAAAAATTGAGACGGTGTCGGGTGGAGTTCCTGGGTTGCTCAGTTGGTAGAGCGCTGGTACGTTCAATCAGAGGTCCCGGGATCGATACTCGACCCCGGAACAATTTTTATCTTGAAATTATCCTTTAGAATAGTTTACGAGCTCTTTGCGCGTAGAAATCGTGAATTAATAGAAGAAATAAAAGTCCTTTGTGTTATTAATAGCCTATTTATTACCTATGATGATTTAGAAGCAGAATTTTTAGATCATAATATAATGAAAAACTAAGAAAAAAAGAGAGATTTTTTCTGTTAGTTAATTTTTATGCTATCGATAATGTTGGTTTATTTTCTTACTCGCAAAAGTTTTACTGTCTTACTAATAAAAACTCTATATACAGACGTTTAACTGTCTTATACTTATACAATGAGTAGCTCGTTTATAATTCGTGTGTAAATTCCTTACTAATAATCACTACATACGTCGTGTATAACAGTATAATTGTTACACAGCTACGTCATAGTTTCGTCATTACTTCGTTACGAAAGGTAATAGAATATCTGAGGTTCTCTATTGCATCCGGTAGAGCGCTCTAGTGTGCCGTGTTAAGTATCGATAGTACAACTGGCTCTGATCGATTACCACACTATATTTTAGTCAAAGAATACAAGCAAAGCAATAATATTCTAATTATTCTGTGCTCCTTGGCTTGTTCTTCTGTGGTTACAAGGTAACCATCATCATAAAATGACAGTCGATACGAACAGCTGTTAGAGGGGCAGCCATTTTTTATCTATATACAACGCTTAAACAAGGGATTTCCTGTATTTAACTACTGCAAAGGAATTCCCATTGTATAGTTACAGGCTGTTTATACATCCATCGCTTATGCATGGTTTATTAGTAACGTTTTTTGTCTCAACTCTGCATAAGTCTCGTATAAAAACTATACACGGTTTATTAGTAAGACCGTTAGTGTATACCACCAATGGTGGAGCGGTGAAGATTTTGAAAGGCTAGAGTAATAATTTTAGATCTTCATGTAAGAGTGCGTGAATTTCTTGAACGTTTAAAAACTGGTCTAAAAACCGAAGAGTCGGTCCTCTTTTTTTTTTCTTTCCTTGTACGATCTTAAGTGAGTCCATTGGAGTCGTGTAGAATGCGGTGACTCGTGTTGAAGTTTTTTTGTGTCGCTCTCAGCGAACAGTGATGCTGTAATTATCTGGAACGATTCAGTATTATACGACAGAACGGCAATTAACCGGCAACAAGTGACGAATGTGCAGACCCCCTAACTTACGCTTCACCTGCGATTGGTAGGACAAAGCGAAGCATCTGGATAATGCAGAGATCTTCCGATTCTATAATGACTTTCTGCTGCTATAACTCGTGCTGTCCGTGGTGTAAGCAAGGGAACTGCTAAACTTACAGCTACACAGGATGTGCGTTCTGACTAGTGATGGTAAGTCATGGAAATTTCTCATTTTTGTGGATATTTTGACATCGTTATCACAGAAATATTGAATTTCTTGTCTGAAATACGGGAATATTAATTAGTATACTTCGTGGAATTGCCACGAGAATCGTAAGGTTTACTACGCATGCGGTATAGACTGTATGAGAAGGGGGCGTGCAAAGGATCAAGTATACTGCGGGTACAATAAAACCTGTATCCTGCATTCAAGAAATATAATGAATGATCTTTGAAATAGGAAATGTCTAAACATGTAAATACACAATTATTTTACAGTGAGATATATTAACTCTTAAAATTTAATATAATATACTCACATCATCCTGGAATATGTGCATTGCAGTGAAGAGTTACGTACATTTTGAGCGACTGCAAAGTAACCTCCTCCGATGCCCACTTAAGGGGAGAGGATGGCATTTTTTAAAACTTTTTTCCTATTTGGTGTAAAATATTAATTTTTCTATGTAGACAGCTCATAGCTGTGGCAACTCAACCAAATAAAAATATTTTGAAAAAAATTATTTGGGGGCCCAAATTTGAAAAAAAATATACCCAATGCAGGATCATACTAAAACTGATATATCTAAACCGTTTTTAAAGATAGATTCAAACAGTGTTTTGCAATGTATTTGCAAAAGTATGTTCTACAAATTGTCTGTAACAGAATTGTGATATTAGTCCCTTACTTACTTACTTACAAATGGCTTTTAAGGAACCCGAAGGTTCATTGCCGCCCTCACATAAGCCCGCCAGCGGTCCCTATCCTGTGCAAGATTAATCCAGTCTCTATCATCATACCCCACCTCCCTCAAATCCATTTTAATATTATCCTCCCATCTACGTCTCGGCCTCCCTAAAGGTCTTTTTCCCTCCAGTCTCCCAACTAACACTCTTAGTCCCTACGTTTGTAAAATAAACAATTAAAATTTAATAACAATTTCCTGATTTCCTTTCTTGCAAAGAAACGGACGTATTTTTTAAATGAAATCAATTAACAAAATTCTGTTACAGAGAAAAGTTTCCTAATAGTCTAAAGAATGAGTGTTCTAAATTTCATGCATGTATCTTTAATAGTTCAGAAAGTATATCCATTTTTGTCTGGCAATGTAGCAAAAAAAATGAAGTTACTGGAAACCGATAAAAGCGGGCGTGTGATTTAAAATTCCATGGCGCAGGAAGTTTAAAAATGACGTCTCAACATCCGATAAGGACAAAAATACATACAAAATGTTATGCAATGCATTCCACACATATCAAATGGTATTTTAAAGAAAAAAATTTTTTCTTTGAAAATTTAATTTACCGGAAACAACAATAAAAGTGGGCGAGTGATTTAAAAATCCATAACGCAGGAAGTTTAAAAATGGCGACTCAACATCCGATAAGGGCACAAATACCCACAAAATATTATGCTATGCATTCCACACATATCACAGGGTATTTTAAAGATTTTTTTTGTTTTTTTAAAATATACTCATTTTTCACCAAAAATTACCATCCTCTCCCCTTAAACAGTTTTTATTTTGGGAAAATATACGTTCAACATCACACGATGTAATACGTACATATTTGAAGAACGGAAAGTCACTACTTTTTAGTACACAAACTTCAGATGTCTTGTCGTGACATGATGGTACATAATTTATAATACGAAATTGTGAATAGGCAGAATTTTTAGCAATAATATTTCTCAACTTACATTTCACTTTTTCTGAAATTAATGAATTGCTACTTTGGATAACGGTTTGTGATACTTTATCCACTATATTAAGGGCTTCTGAGAGTTGTAGTTTAGACGATTGTAACAGGGTGATGCTTTTGGACACGATTTTAAAATTAGAATCAATGAACAGAATATCTTTCAATTGTTCAGAAGGCAATGATTTTACAGCTGCAACAGCGGAACTGTCTGTGCTATCCAATGCATCAATTACCTCCATTATTTTGCCGTAATATTCTGCATAATAATTAACAGCATCCAACCACGTTTCTCAGCGCGTCAAGACTGGCTGCGGGGGTATTCCAGGGGCAATTGTTTGGAACAGCAACACTCTCATTGTAGTATGTTTGATTGAATTCTTGTCTACACTGAACACATGTTAAGCTTTGACTATTCCAAGCACAGTAATGCAAAAACAAGTGCTTACATAGGTATACATTAGCTGTAGCTGCTCTATTTGGACCGATCACAACTCTTAACATGAACTGCTTATACTACGAGACCGGGCGGTCGCTCACCTCCTCTATACTACCGTACATCGGCAACCTTATTGCATGCTGTGTGTGGCAATTCAACGAAGTCTATTAATTAGCCTTGGAAATAATTTTAACACTATTTATAACACAAATCTATCTTTCAGGTATAGTTCCCTGTAAAACTGATTTTAATAATTTCAAGGGAAAAAATTATTCATGTCAGCTTTACAGGGACCTATACCTGAAATCCAGATTTGTATAATGCACGTTACTGTTCGTTAACAGAAAACCACAAATTTAAGTCACACAGAGAGTGTGCACTCAATGTTGTCAACCCACTTGAGGTATGTGGATAAAAAGGGAATAATTGAGGACCGTTTTTGCAAAACTTGCTAACCGAAAAAACTAAATTTTACAGGAGAGACAAAACACTATAGTAAGCAAGTTTTGGTGTATATCTCACTTATAGTAGAAAGCAAGATTTGAAAAAAACGATCACACTTTGACACACTACAATGAAGAGAATTAACCCAATTTTACTAAGATGCCTTGAGCATCATGTAGAGGCCTGCCTTATGTTAACGAATCCATCAAAATCTCAATTTTGCAAATTTTGCATTTAGCAAGTTTTGCAAAAACGGTCCTCAATTGAGCCGAGGTCTGCTAAAGTTCCTGGGTAGTTCAGTTGGTAGATCGTTAGTGCGCGCAGCCAGAGGTCCGAGGTTCGATGCCCGGCCCCGGAAAAAATTTTCCCTTGAGAGCATTTATAACGTTGTTTATGTTCTTTTTTGTGATTCCGAAAAGTTAAAATTTCCAATTTTAATTTACATGTGTATAGGTTATACTTATTAAGTTACTGAACAGAATTAGTTAATCCACAGATACGTGAATAAAATTGAATCTTTATAACGTTAGGAAGACAATACTTCTGACAAAATGAAACAAAGTGATTTAAAAATACTTGACTTACACCACGGCATGTGCAGGCGCCAAATAAGTCTAACATTATTCGATAGACCTCAGTTACGCTTTGTGTAGGCCTATAGTGATTTGTGCGGAAGAGTTAACGAGATTAAATTAGTATCTGTATTCCAATTAAACATCGCAAAAATAATTAGTGTGAAATAAATTCACGAAAAATGGTAAAATAAAAATATGCTGAATATATTTCTCTCATCAGCCTGCATGATAAATTTATCATTATGGCATTCAGTTCATTTGATTTAATTGACAATTATTATTTTCCTTTTTGAAATTATGCTTTATTATTATTGTTAGTATTATTATTATTATTATTATTATTATTATTATTAGTATTGTTATTATTATTAGACTATTATTACTATTACTATCATTACTATTATTATTATTATTATTATCATCATCATCATTAGTATAGTTATTATTATTATTATTATTATTATTATTATTATTATTATTATTACTTACTGGCTTTTAAGGAACCCGGAAGTTCATTGTCGCCCTCACATAAGCCCGCCATTGGCCCCTATCCTGAGCAAGATTAATCCATTCTCTATCATCATACCCCATCTCCCTCAAATCCACTTTAATATTATCTTCCTACCTACGCCTCGGCCTCCCTAAAGGTCTTTTTCCCTTCGGCCTCCCAACTAATACTCTATATGCATTTATGGACTCGCCCATACGTGCTACATGCCCTGCCCATCACAAACGTCTGGATTTAATGTTCCTAATTATGTCAGATGAAGAATACAATGCGTGCAGTTCTGTGTTGTGTAACTTATTATTTTTATCATTATTACTATTATCATTAGTATTATTATCATTGGTATTATTATCATTAGTATTATTATTATCATCATTATTATTATTATTATTATTACTAACTTACTGGCTTTTAAGGAACCCGGGGGTTCATTGCCGCCCTCACACAAGCCCGCCATCGGTCCCTATCCTGTGCAAGATTAATCCAGTCTCTATCATCATATCCCACCTCCCTCAAATCCATTTTAATATTATCCTCCCATCTCCGTCTCGGCCTCCCCAAAGGTCTTTTTCCCTCCGGTCTCCCAACTAACACTCTATATGCATTTCTGGATTCGCCTATACGTGCTACGTGCCCTGCCCATCTCAAACGTCTGGATTTTATGTTCCTAATTATGTCAGGTGAACAATACAATGCGTGCAGTTCTGCGTTGTGCAACTTTCTCCATTCTCCTGTAACTTCATCCCTTTTAGCCCCAAATATTTTCCTAAGCACCTTATTCTCAAACACCCTTAACATATGTTCTTCTCTCAAAGTGAGAGTCCAAGTTTCACAACCATACAGAACAACCGGTAATATAACTGTTTTGTAAATTCTAACTTTAAGATTTTTTGGCAATAGACTGGATGATAAAAGTTTCTCAACCGAATAATAACAGGCATTTCCCATATTTATTCTGTATTTAATTTCTTCCCGAGTATCATTTATATTTGTTACTGTTGCTCCAAGATACTTGAACTTCTCCACCTCTTCAAAAGATAAATTTCCAATTTTTATATTATTATTATTATTATTATTATTATTATTATTATTATTATTATTATTATTATCATCATTAGTATTGTTATTGTTATAATAATAATAATAATTATTATTATTATCATTATTATCATCATTAGTATTGTTATTATTATTAGTGTTGTTGTTATTATTATTATTATTATTATTATTATTTTTTTATCATTATTACTATTGTCATTAGTATTATTATCATTAGTATTATTATCATAGTTTGTGTATTGTGCTGAACTATAATTGGCCTCTGGCTGTTGTTCAGCACACAAATATTAATAGTAAATAAAGTAAATAGTAAATTAGTATTATCATTATTATTATTATTATTATTATTATTATTATTATTATTATTATTATTATTATTATTATTATTATTATTATTAGAGCGATGAGTGAAATGCAGATATGTTGAAAGTAATATATTAAAATATGAAACATTTTACAAGTACAAAAATATTTTGAATTGTTCTGATTTGTCTCTAATTATTATAAAATGGATTCGTATTTAGTTTAGTTCAATTACAAAGGTTCACAGCGCTTCAGTTGTTCAAATCTATATTTCTACTTTTTTCCTAGTCACTACATGCCTCTGAAACATTCTCTATGGCTCTGATATTCTGTTTTGCTGAAAATTAAAGATTCTGCAAAATCATCGCCATGTTTATAATCGAAAATCGAATTTTATTACTGGAAATGAATAATCCTTAAGTGAACTTGGTGTTGGTTTAATAAAATGTGCAGTCACTTATTTTGAGACATGGCTCCGAACTGCAAATGAATGCTTAGTGTTTTCCATTTGTAAGGATCGACCTCGACCACGAATTTGGGCCGTATTGTCGCACTACCGCAGTTAGCTCGACTGAAAACATTTTATGAGTGAATGCAGCATAGGTCTCTAATAAGAAAGAAAAGCTGTCGATACATTAATCATTTCGGAAAAGATAACATTTTCAACCTTCATTTATCACCAGCAGGCGTTATATCTTCACTACTGAATCCATGTTGGCAATACTGAAATTAAAAAGAAAAAAACTAAAACTAAAAAAAATATAAAAACAACTAAAAGCGTGATGGAGGAGTTCAATCACTGCTTTCATTTGTTCTGGCTTGATTTCTCAGCAGGGGGCCGATTGCTTTGTGGTCGTTTGTGATGTAATGACCGTAGCAAACATGAACGAACATGATAGAGCGAGCACTGTACGGTATATGAATTAAACTACGTATTTCACGAGTTAGTGTTCCACAATTTGATATTACACTTGTCGGAAATACATGCTGGGCTCTATGTCCAGCAAATGTCTAATATTCCTTAGTCAGAGTATGTAGGCCTGCTATTTTCATCCTCAAGTTTATTTTGTACGTGAATACACTTAAAAGTTTCGTCCAGTACTATAGTGCCATCTCGATACAGTTTTAGGACAGGTTTGTCGCGCCTATAATTTCTAAACTACACAACATATTCTAGTGAAGTAAACGGCGATGACAGACGAAAGGTTAATGTATCCAACCTAACCTCGAGTTGAAGTGGGTGACATCATCTAGCGATACGCGGGAAGGGGAAAGTTTAAATACGAATTGGCGAGTCGCGTGGCAGCCAAGACTCGAAAATGAGAAGCGATAGAATGTTCGCAGTGGTGTCAAGCAATTCGTAACGAACCAGGCTACAATCACAATTGAGAAACAATCAGCAGTCAACAAAGATAACTTGGAAAAATTCGCGAGTGAAATTAAGTGAAGATAGAAAATTCACAATGTCGAGTTGAAAATATGCAGTGCAAATGGCAGCGGCCGTATAAGGAACAATAAGCAATAATTAATATTACTTACTTACTTGTGGCTTTTAAGGAACCCACAGGCTCATTGCCGCCCTCACATAAGCCCGCCATCGGTCCCTATCCTATACAAGATTAATCCAGTCTCTACCATCATATTCCACTTCCCTCAAATCCATTTTAATATTATCTTTCCATCTACGTCTCGACCTTTCCAAAGGTCTTTCTCCCTCCGGCCTCCCAACTAACATTCTATATGAATTTCTGGATTCGCCCATACGTGCTACATTGCTACATGCCCTGCCCATCTCAAACGTCTGGATTTAATGTTCCTAATTATATGTCAGGTGAAGAATACCATGCGTGCAGTTCTACGTTGCGTAAATTTCTCCATTCTCCTGTAACTTCATCCCACTTAGCCCCAAATATTTTTCTAAGAACCTTATTCTCAAAGACACTTGTTCCTCTCTCGAAGTGAGTCCAAGTTTCACAACCATACAGAACAACAGGTAATATAACCGTTTTATAAATTGTAACTTTCAGATTTTTTGACAGCAGACTAGATGACAAAAGCTTCTCAACCGAATAATAAATGGCATTTCCCATATTTATCTTGCGTTTAATTTCCTGCCGAATGTCATTTTTATTTGTTACTGTTGCTTCAAGATATTTGAATTTTTCCACCTCTTCGAAGGATAAATCTCAAATTTTTATATTTCCATTTCGTACAATATTCTGGTCACGAGACACAATCATATAGGCTACTTTGTCTTTTCGGGATTTACTTCCAAACCTATCTCTTTACTTGCTTCATGTAAAATTTCCGTGTTTTCAATAGTCGTTTGTAGATTTTCTCCTATCATATTCACGTCATCCGCGTAGACAAGAAACTGATGTAACCCGTTCAATTCCAAATTCATATTACAAAAAATATAAGAAACAATTTTAAATTATGATACATCATTAATTAACTTTTCCTATACATGTAAATAACTTATATATGAATTCCCTGACCACAAAAATATTCTCTCATCTATTTCTTAATATCCTTGTTAAAATATTAAAAAGAACTAGGCAAAATAGTATTATTGCATGTTTATCGGAAACAACTCTTCTTGTTTCACGAATAATATGAAACCCTTAACTCTACCAGGTAAAATAAAATAAAATATTATTATTATTATTGTTATTAATATTATGATTATTAATATTAATAATATTATTATATTTATTATTATTATTATTATTATTATTATTGTACATCACATTAAATAGGAAGTAAATAAATAAATAAAAATTATTATTATTATTAATATTATTATTATTATTAATATTATTATTATTAATATTATTATTAATATTATTATTATTAATATTCTTGTTAATATTATTATTATTCTTAATATTATCGTTATTATTATTATCATTATTATTATTATTATTATTATTATTATTATCATTATTATTATAGGCACTTGGTTTTGATTGAAATTGCAAGCGGGGCTGGTTTATTATGCCGTATTGACTTGGTCCAGTTTTTTTGCGCAGAAGTATAGATGTGTCTGTAGGAGTTGTAGAGAACATTATTTAGGTTTGCTACGGAGTTATAATTCTGAGGAACGCGCCAATATATCAAGCTGTCACTATTCCTCACGTCTCAAGTTTTAATGAGGAAAGAATTGCGTCTCGCCTCGCCTGCGCTTCTTTGCGAGTTGCGAAGAGATACGTAGATACATCTGACGTGCAGGAGAAGGAGTTCTGGTCTGGACTTTCAGACTAATTCCAGACTATTATTTCAAACTCTCTTTGTATTATAAAGTTCGATCGACAAGTAGTGCTAATCTAATGTTTTTGTCTTGACTTAAGAATTGCGGGTTGAAATCCGGAAGGAAGTTCGCATGTTTCCAAGCAAAATAATTGCATAACACAGCTTCCTCTAGGAAGTAAATAAAACTGGTGGATCTGTATCATACAAAGTTTGCTCTAACGACCGATCGATGCCTTAAATTTATGAAGAAGGAGAAGAAGAAGAAGAAGAAGAAGAACAAAATGATGTATACCAAAGAATTATGCGAGATATTTGTGTATTTGGAACTTGTCAAAAATTCAAAGAATCTTACGTTTCGGAATATACTGTATTTCAGCTCCATTATTAGATAAAAGTAAGAAAGAGGATTTGTTGGAACAGTCACTAAGATCTTCTCTCCAGGACTGTCTTTTTTCTTACCTCCTCTCATTTATTTTTACTCGTATATTCAAGAAACTTGCTATAAAGACTGAGTTCTCATCATTTCGTCCGTGGCAATCGAACTCCATTAGATAATCTATACCAGGGGTCGTCAGCATAGAGCACCCTGGGGCTAGCGTCGCCTACCCGCGGAAAACGCAGTGCACCATGGTGCATTCATAGCTGCTAGCGGGTGTGCTTTCTATCTCTTCCTGTTGCACGACGGTGCACACCGGCACCGCTTACCCTTTGCACATTTCAGCGAGTGCTGACAACCACTGATGTATACCGACTCATAATCTTTACGGCGCTTCCTAGCCGAAGCAGTGAATAAGTATTTTCAAGAGAAAAATTGTTCCTGGTATCGAACCAGGACCTTTGGCTGAGAATGCCAACGCTCTACCGACTGAGCTACCCAGAAACTGTATCAGACACCGGCTCAATTTTTCCCTTTATGTCCACGTACCTAAAATGGGCTGACAAGACGTTAAAGACCCAACATTGAGTGCACACAAACCTTGTGTATTCATAAAAATGTTATTTTGAGTTTACATCAAATGTAAAGGAATCTTTAATGGAATTAGTTTTGTTTTATAAGAATATACAGTAGTGGCAAAAAAAAAAAAAGCCGGACCGACCCTTGTAGCTGATTTCAGAGCCTTGTTCACTCCAGAGCACGATAGACTGGTAACTAAGACTTTCGTGGTTCGAATTCCCAATACTTTTCGATTGCAGCGATATTTTACTACTTAATTAACTTATTATTCCCAGAACATAAATTTTACTAGCAATCTAAAAGTATTGGGAATAAATTTCAATAAGGAACAAAAAAAAGTATCCTTCCCAGGCAGGATTCGAACCACGAAAGTCTTAGTTACCAGTCTATCGTGCTCTGGAGTGAACAAGGCTCTGAAATCAGCTACAAGGGTCGGTCCGTTTTTTTTTTTTTTTTTTTTTTTTTTTTTTTTTTTTTTTTTTTTTCCACTACTGTACATTCTTTACTATTTTGTAATTATAACATCTTACGAACTTCCAAGTCCGGTGTACCATTCACAGGGACATTCAGCAATAAATAGGACGAAATTTTACGTTCAGTATTCAAAACGTGTAGTTCCGAAACGAAAAAACAACACTTACTTCCTCTACTTTTATTATGTTTTGTATTTATATTTTCTACACAGTGCGCCAAAAAAGGCACAAAATTAGAAATACTCTATTTTCGGAAATACATAACATTAATTTATAATGAATACACACACTGTTGGAAAGAGTATACTTTAAAGTTGAGCAGGACTTTTTATTATGTTTCATTGAGGCTCAATTAAAATCTTAAGCGGGCCAATACGCAATAATGCGAAAAATGTGGTTTTTGAAGACAATTTATTACTTCAAAATTCAGAAACTGAATGTTGGTAAAATTAATAATAATTGATGATCTTTCAAATAATCAAAATTTAAAACGATGCTATGTGTGACCGCCATTTGCCCGCACAACCATTTGTAGGCGTCTTCTTCATTGCCCAATAGCACCGGATATCTGTCTTTGATCAAGCCGGTCCCAACATTCAAGAAGGCGTTGTCTTAAATGTTTAATATTACAAATTCTTGTTTTGTAGTAAAGATTTTTGTAGTTGACTCCATACAAAATAGTCCATAGATTAAGGTCTCGTTTGAAACTCCAGTGGAAATCCTCAGAGAATCTGAGAAAAGGGATATTTCATGCAGTAATCTCTCAGGAGGGATATCATGTCCGTATCTTGCTAATCAATCGTTGTACACTTGAAACAGACAATTCTCGATGAGAGTAGTTCCTTACAATTTGACGGGCAGATAAATTATCATATTGATGCAAATGTTTAATGAAAATCTTGTCTTCGTTCGTTAAGCGATTCATTATTTATAAAATGAGAACTCAAAACTGAAGAAAACAAATTAATGATAGTACAACAAACGGCTTGGCCTGCTAAACTCGTAAGACCATAATGCTTAGTTCGGCATAAACGATCGATTTTTCACTGCCTCACAAAAAATTAAAAAAATAATGTTTAATAAATGGTAAAAATTAAATATTACAGCACTTTCCCGGTGTACAAGGACTGTGAAATTTGGCTGTGAAATAAACTTGCAAGTGAAATCATTAGCTACTGCAATATAATCATTTAAATTTTGTGGATATTGCAAAAATAAAAAATATGCTCTTTGAGATGTTACTAAGTAAACTATAAGGTATCATTTAAAAATGTTCTCGATGACAACAATAATCACAAAAGTATATATATTTTTTTCCGTTGTTGGTAACTCTATTGCATCTATTAGATGCTTTATGGTTGTGCTAACAGATGGAGTTACTTGTCAACAATGTGACGCTGAAACGTGTGTTCAGGTTACTGCCCAGCGACAGTCCTGATGTATTTTTATATTTATGATGATTGGTTAATTAATATTAACCCGGCACACTCACAATCACATTCACATTCGTACAAATTTCCAGACTCTAGACACTCAGGGAATTTTTCTTCTTCAAGAAAAAACAAAAGTATTTTGTTTACATAAAAAACATTCCTTTATAAATACGAGATTTGACGTGCCTGAAGTTTTTGCCCAAAAGTCTCTCATTAAACTTTAATTGCAATTATGCATTACTTTTAAGAAACCTTTGTGTAACTTAATTCATTGTTTGTTTCTGAAGATATTGACACGGTGTTCATAACGTCACATCCCTTCTGGAATGTGTACAGACGGCATATCTGGCTGCACCACGCGGTGACGGGACAGGTCGCTAGTTCGGTGCGGGGCGCCGTGAATATTTCTGTTATTTGGCCGCGCACACAGCTGGCACAGTGGAGTGTGTGTTGTACCACCCGCGGCCTCGCCAAGGCGATGGGAGCAATGCCTGTGACAGACATTGTAGCTTCCGTATTTCGCCCACGTTATGTTGTTGGCATTATTTTCATCAACATCATCATTTCATTTCAAATATATCCCAGTTATCTGTTACTGTGTGTAGCCACCTCTTTGAAAATCTTTTTAGTCCTCGGTAGCCTCTTGAATTTAATGACGATTAATTTTGGCATTCGATTTTTGTATGCAATTTGTTTCGCTGTTTCAAAATTCGGAAGCGAGACATAGATATTAAAACAAACAGAAAAATCAAGACTAAATATAGTTTAATTTGGGTCTTATTTAACACTGTTTTCTAAAATTACCTCTTATTGTGTAATTTACAAATAGTACATTATGCAACGAGCCTATAATGGTAGTAATTAAGACGCGAGTATGTTTACGAAACGAGTGCAAGTGAGTTTCATAATTTTCATACGATTTACATTAATCTTGTAAGATCTAAACTATACTTATTTGTTAAAATGTATTGTTAAAATAAAGTCTTAGATTGAATATTTTATAATTTCTTTTATGGTTGGGAAGGGAATAAAAATAAAATTAATACAAGTTATTCTTGGGCAGCTAACTTTCTTTGTTATAAACAAAATAGAAATTGAATGGTTACTTTGAGTTAGTTGCTCATCTCCCTCTTTTTTACCGCATCTTTTCGAAATTCATAAGAGAAAATTAAATTAACATTTAATAATAATAAATTTATACGATATTTATCTATATTTACAAAAAATTAACATTTTCTTGTAGTATTTCAAGTGAGATTCAGAACGAGTTAACAAATCAGTAGACTGAATGAAAAAGAGAATCTGGAAAGAAATACTGTCCTATAAGAAGGGTACCGTTTGGTTACAGCCACGATTTAATTTTTTTTTGTGTACATATATAGGCCTATATATGTATATATTATAAGAGCAGTATTTCTATATAATTATGTGTGTGTTTTTTGTTTTGTTTTTAGCACCCATGCCTGAAACGGAATTATTTATTTATTTAGTTATTTATTTATTTATTTATTTATTTAGTAATTTATTTATTTAGTTATTTATTTATTTAGTTATTTATTTATTTATTTAGTAATTTATTTATTTAGTTATTTAGTTATTTATTTATTTAGTTAGTTTCTTATTTAGTTAGTAATTTATTTATTTAGTTATTTATTTATTTAGTTATTTATTTATTTAGTTATTTATTTATTTAGTTATTTATTTGTTTAGTTATTTATTTATTTAGTTATTTATTTATTTAGTTATTTATTTAGTTATTTATTTAGTTATTTATTTATTTAGTTAGTTATTTATTTAGTAATTTATTTATTTAGTTATTTAGTTATTTATTTATTTAGTTATTTATTTAGTTATTTATTTATTTAGTTATTTATTTAGTTATTTATTTATTTAGTTATTTAATTATTTATTTAGTTATTTAGTTATTTATTTAGTTATTTATTTTTTATTTAGTTATTTATTTTTTATTTAGTTATTTATTTATTTAGTTATTTATTTATTTAGTTATTTATTTATTTAGTTATTTATTTATTTATTTATTTATTTAGTTATTTATTTATTTAGTTATTTATTTAGTTATTTATTTATTTAGTTAGTTATTTATTTTGTTATTTAGTTATTTAGTTATTTATTTATTTAGTTATTTAGTTATTTATTTATTTAGTTATTTATTTTTTATTTATTTATTTAGTTATTTATTTATTTATTTAGTTATTTATTTAGTAATTTATTTATTTATTTATTTATTTATTTAGAAAACTGTACAAATGGTGATTTACAATTAACAAAGAGAAACTTAAAATTTATGTAGGCCTACTGTAGATACGCGTATTATATCCTGGAGATACGTAACTGTACTTTGAAGTTGGCCATGATCCGACGTCTCCATGCGTACATTGAAGCAGATGAAGGGCATTTTGAACATTTGCTGTGAAATGAAGATTTATTATATAGGCCATTAATTATTTCAAATAACATACATTGTCAGTTTAAAATAAAATATGAATCTGTATTTTTGCCGTTGAATGTAATTTTTCGATCTGATTATAACTCATAAACCAGGCATTTTTATTTAGGTGTGAACTCACCCCATCCAAGTTTGTACAGGGACATCACTTTATTTTTACCAACATTTTTAACATTAACCTGGCTATACTCGGAAACACTGTTGACCCCTTCCATTACAGGAGTTTGATGTTACTAGTGCAATATGTAAACAAATCATTTTACTAGGTATAGGAGGAGAGAAAAGTAGTGTATCCATTTACGTTGTAGGGAAATACGATTTTCAGTTTGATCATCACTTTTACGGAATTTATCAAAATACAGTAGAGTAGTAACATTTTTTTTTTTCAAAAACTCAACTTTTCAGGCGGCTATGTTCGTTATGTAATGTCTACTTTATTTAGCATATTAATTATTGATGTTAACATACAATATAGAGAGTGCATTTAATTTTTTTTTAAATTTAGTAGGTTATTTTACGACGCTTTATCAACATCTTAGGTTATTTAGCGTCTGAATGAGATGAAGGTGATAATGCCGGTGAAATGAGTCCGGGGTCCAGCACCGAAAGTTACCCAGCATCATTTAAATTGAGGGGGTCATAAGTAAAGGGCAGTTAAGTTACTTTTGAGAAAATGGGGTTTAAATATTTAAGCTTTCGTAAAAACGGTGAAATTTTTATTTAAATTGTAATGTATGATGCGATTAAATCCCTTTGCCACTAAAATTTTTGATACTTTAGCTTACACTGGATGCACTTAGCTCATGTTATTACAAATGTCACTAGCATTCCTTTGCTTCTAACCACCTCAATTCAAAATAAGCTAATCTGAATTTTTAAACAAGTTGCTGAAAATGGTTGCCGATCCTTACACTGCAGGCTTCAATTCTTTTATGCATATTATTAAAAACATTTTGAAGCATATTCTCTGAAATTGAATTTATCGTTTCTTGAATATAATTTTTTAGTACGATATTATTAATATAGGTTCTTTCTTCTATAGAAAACACAACCATATTTCTGAAATACATTATACACTGCAGTGTTTACTTCAGTGCTTGAAGACTTCGAATGCAACAGCGGCCGTAAGTCTGTGTGTCTGACGGGAGCAAGGACATTAGTGAAGGGGTGGGAGTGAAGTACATTCAGAAATGCAGGTACAATAAAAATGCAAGTAAAAATAAAGTGATGTCCCTGTACAAGTATTTCTGGATCGCACTGTACATAGCTTAAGCCCTCATATCTGACTTTGTGCAAACAAGCAGTTTTACTCAGAGAAGTTATTCCGACACACAGAAAAGAAATCAATTCTTCTGATAAAGTTTTATTGACTTGTGATACAATGCAGCGAAAACTTGAGTGAAAGTTTTGTTTTTATTTTGACTTAAGGGATTTCAGTGACTTTACAAATAGAAGAAATGGCTTCCTTTATATTTATTTTCAATCACCGACGAAATTGGGGGCTTACACAACTCCCTAGTCGACCAATGGGTGTTCGCCAGGAAATAGCCTTCTTTCAGAATACTCTCCTTCCCTTCTCTTGGCAAGATTACGACTCAAATGAGAAGAGCAAGAAACCTACGCGATGGGGAATTACGACTTCGTGCACATTGTTTGAGATTCAGAAAAACAACCGTTCGATTCTCTAGGGTAGTTGTCACCGATTTCTTATGACTCTCGAAGGTGAAGGCAGCGTTTCTGTTCGTTTCAGTCTTTCAACTAGAAAGAGGCATGTGGTCAGTACCGGTACCAGATGCTTTCGACGGGAAGACACGATTCTTAATTTTATAGGAAACTGAATGGATCTAGGTGGCGTTCTGAAAATCCCATCATTGTTTGTGATCCGGAAATGATGCACATGAAATATTACACATTTTAGTAAAGAATTAGTAGGTCCTTATTCGAAATCAAAAACACGCAATTACGCTTAGCTTCAAGAATCATCACATGATGATCTTCGGTTTTTTTTGTATTCCATAGAATCAACTGAAAAATGTGTAGGATCATTTAATGTCGACGAAAGGACTTTGCCAAAAAAAAAACATTATCATCAACATGAATGCAATTTTTGTAATTGCTTAATGAGTGAAATGTAAATTTTTAAACTATAATTAGAGGTTGGATTTCACACCGTACTTGCTACTGTTAACTGTGCAGCAAGTATATCTACTCTATTGAAACTTGAAAAAAAATATAAACATAAACTAACACATTGTTCGCAACCAGTTTCTGGGGCACTGCTCGCTTCCCTATAAGTACAGTCAGGCGAAGAAACGAACACAATTTCGTTTGTAATAAATAAATTAACATTATTATTCAGAACTTATTTTGTGGCACTTAACAGAAAAACTTAGCTTTTAAATACAATTGGATGAGTGAGTGAGTGAGTGAATAAATGTGAATAAATGAGTGAATGACTAAATAAAGAATAAATAAATAAGGAAATGAATAAGTGAATGAATAAATAAGTGAATGACTGAATGAATAAGCGAGTGAGTGAATGAATGAATAGGTGACTGAATGAATGGGTGAATGAATAGATGAATGAATGAATAAATAGGTAACTGAATGAATGAAGGAATAAATAGGTGGATGAATGAATTAATGAACGAATAAATAGGTGGATGAATGAACGAATGAATGAACGAATAAATAGGTGGATGAATGAATGGGTGAATGAATAGGTGAATGAATAAATAAATTGGTGACTGAATGAATTAATTGGTAACTGAATGAATGAATAGGTGGATGAATGAATATAGAGATGAATGAATGAATAGGTGAATGAATGAATGAGTAGGTGAATGAATGAATAGGTGAATGAATGAATGAATGAATAGGTGAATGAATGAATAGGTGAAGGAATGAATAAGTGAGTGAATGAATAGATGAATGAATGAATAGGTGAAGGAATGAATAAGTGAGTGAATGAATAAGTGAGTGAATGAATGAATGAATAGGTGAATGAATGAATAGGTGAAGGAATGAATGAATTAATTAATAGGTGAAGGACTGAATAAGTGAGTGAATGAATAGGAGAATGAATGAATGAATAGGTGAATGAATGAATGAATAGGTGAATGAATGAATGAATAGGTGAATGAATGAATGAATAGGTGAATGAATGAATAGGTGAATGAATGAATGAATAGGTGAATGAATGAATGAATAGGTGAATGAATGAATGAATGAATAGGTGAATGAATGAATAGGTGAATGAATGAATGAATAGGTGAATGAATGAATGAATAGGTGAATGAATGAATGAATAGGTGAATGAATGAATGGATAGGTGAATGAATGAATAGGTGAATGAATGAATGAATAAATAGGCGAATGAATGAATGAATGAATAGGTGAATGAATGAATGAATAGGTGAATGAATGAATGAATGAATGAATAGGTAAATGAATGAATGAATGAATGAATAGGTAAATGAATGAATGAATAGGTGAAGGAATGAATAAGTGAGTGAATGAATAGGAGAATGAATGAATGAATGAATAGGTGAATGAATTAATGAGTAGGTGAAGGAATGAATAAGTGAGTGAATGAATAGGTAAATTAATGAGTGAATGAATGAATAGGTGAATGATTGAATGAGCGAATGAATGAATAGGTGAATGATTGAATGACTGAATGAATGAATAGCTGAATGAATGAATGGGTGAATGAATGAATTAATTAATGGGTGACTGAATGAATGAAGAGGTGACTGAATGAATGTATAAATAGGTGATTGAATAAATGAGTAAATAAGTAAGTAAATGAGTAAATAACTAAATAAATGGGTGGATAAATAAATGAGTGGGTAAGTAAGCGAGTGGAAGTAAATAAGTAAAAGAATAAATGGATAATAGAATAAATTGATAAATGGATAAATAAAATTAAGTGGAAATAAATGGATAAAGAATAAAAAATGCATCTAATTCTAATTCAAATTCCAATTCTAAGCATCTGAGAGCGTGTCAGTTGTTAACTGCATTGTACTCGTGCAAGACTGCAAACGAATATTGTGTCTTATCGAAATACGTGATAGTGTTCATCGTATTTAACAAAATTTATTTCTTTCGCTTTTATGTTATGACTCTATAGGGATAAAAATGTAATGGATTTAATAACCTCATTAAATTAAGTCAATAAGGTAGTGTTAAGGGATGATAGGCTATTTCTTGCAATACACTACTTTGTTCAAAGTTATGAAGTAAAAGAAAAGTTTTATATGTGGCTAGGTTTTCCTTTTGGAATGAACTGTCGCTGTAACATGAGTCTGAATGATTAGCATCGTCGTTTCAACAACCACAGACGTTTTGTGGAAAGAATTAACAATGGTAATTGAATTTACATAGTAAAATGTAATCTGGTCATCAGCAAATTATAACATTTTAAATTTTAAAATATAATTTGTATTTAGATGTGGCTTACATTTTCTGGTGACCTTGTTTATATATAGTTTAAAAGAGTGAGTCACAAACGACACATGTGTGTAACTCTTTGTGGTATAATATTGTCCGAGGATAAAGCATGAAATTTGTTTCTGAGAAGACTAAAATAATCGGCTTTGTGGATAACGAATCGCTAAAAGAAACAATTTATAACCCAGTGTGATACCGTAGAACAATATAATTATTCTTCTCTTCTGTTAGTTACTTGCAAATGGCTTTTAAGGAACCCGGAGGTTCATTGTCGTCCTCACATAAGCCCGCAATCGGTCTCCATCCTGAGCAAGATTAATTCATTTCCTACCATTATATTCGACCTCCCTCAAATACATTTTAATATTATCCTCCCACCTACGTCTCCGCCTCCCCCAAAGGTCTTTTTCCCCACAAGTCTTCCAACGAACACTCTATACGCATTTATAATAATAATAATAATAATAATAATAATAATAATATTTATTAATACTATACACTTGAGCTACATTAGGCATTGCAGCCCGAAAGAGCAGAAGCTCGTGCTCGGGCGCAGTTCAGATCAGTTATACAAAATATATCACAAAATTACGAGAGTTCATTGAGCACAATAACATTAATAAATGGTAAAATACATGCAGCATGTAATAACAGGGTCTATATACAAATAGAAAATACAGAAGTACATGAATATTAGAGTAACAATTTTAACTCAATTAGCTTAAACAATTAAATAATTAATCTGATTTGTTTCTTAAATCTATGTGTGTTAAGTGTACTTAGCTCAGGGTAAGCTCTAATTAATGTATTATATATTTTGGGTCCAAAATTTCTGCTGTGTTTTAATCCAGCAGTTGTGTGGCATTTGGGAGTATTTAGAAAGAAACTGTAGTTTTGTCTCGTCTGGTATTCATGAGGATCATATTTAAATTTATTGTGGTTTTTATGGAAGTAAATCAGCAATTTTTGTTTATAAATTTGTTCTAGATTTGATACGCCAAATTCCTGAAAAATTAATTTTGTCGGGTAATCAAAAGGTTTATATAGACAAATTTTGATCATTCTTTTTTGGAGCAGATTTAAAGGACGGAGAGTCGATTTTGCCATTCCTCCCCAACCTAAAATACCATACTGAATTATTGATTGAAACAGAGCTAAGTACACAGTACGCAGAACATAAACAGGTAAATAAGAGCGTAGAATGGAAAATTTGTGGATTGTTTTACGCAATCTGTTACACAGAAAGGAGATATGCTTGTCCCATTTTAAATGTTGGTCAATAATAATGCCTAAATATTTAACTTGTGAGGATATACTCAAAGCGTTACATGAGCAAGTAGGTAGGTTACAATCATGTATAGTTATACTTATATTATTATTTATTTCTAGTTGCTCAAGGCCATGTGATGTTAATGAAAATGGTATTAATTTTGTTTTAGAAACGTTCAAAGAAAGTAAGTGAGCATCCAGCCATTCTTTAATAATATTAATACCACTGTTAGAATTTTGATAAGTTTCATTCCAACTCGAACCGCTAAATATAACCACAGTATCATCAGCATAAGAATACAGAGTACCAGAATATTTCTCAATGTCAATTTTAAGTAAATCGTTGATATATATTAAAAACAAAACAGGACCTAAAATCGTCCCCTGAGGTACACCTATATCAATGTTACGTGATTTACTAAGGTGATCATTTATTTTAGTTGCTTGAGTTCTGTTACTTAAGTAAGATTTAAATAATTTTAAAGCAATTCCATTAATTCCTAATCTATCCATTTTATTCAAAAGTATACTGTGATTGACCGTATCGAAAGCTTTTTGTAAGTCTAGAAAAATTCCTAGACATTTATTTCCTACATCTAATTCTTGAATTATTTTTGAGGTAACTGCCATAATAGCATCATCAGTGCACAAATTTTTTCTGAAACCAAATTGATTATCATTTAGTAGTTTATTTTTTTCTAAAAATGTTATTAACCGTGTTTTTATACATTTTTCAAATATCTTAGAGAGACTGGGTAATAGTGAAATGGGTCTGTAATATAGACTTACAGATTATTATAGATTCGCCCATACGTGCTACATAGTAGAGATGAACAAAACTAACTGCCGCTCTCGCTCGCTGTGTTCGTTGCATTTGTCTTTCGAGTCTCGTCTCGTCATTCTCGTGCGTTTCGAGTCTCGCTTATCATTCTCGAAATAGCATTTGGTCGGCGTTGAAAGATTTCGTAACTTTGAATAACTTAAGTTACATAATTGAAATAAATAACATTATAAATGTTTAAATGAGACAAAAAACAAAACAGAACAGTATCTTAGTTATCAAAATGTTCTGGTTCTATCATATGATAATTATTAGCTATGGTAATATAAATAAAAAAAAAAACAATTTTCAAATAAATTTGCATTTCTAAGAAACAAAACATAACGTTAATATCTTTTTACATGAGAGTGCACACTTGATCTCAAACATACGAGAAGAAAATTCCTAGCCTTTTAATAAGGGGCTAGTAATTAAATAAAGACTGGGGAACGGATTATTATACACTGAAAGGTAGAGATGATGTTTAAAATAAGCTGCTTGATTGTTTATACATATATAACAGTTGCCAAAGTAGATAAAAGTTCAGTCAGGTATAAACAGTTATGGTGATTCAAGACTGCATGACGTTCGGGACTTCGGGAGTGATCAATCTCGACGTCTCGAAACACTCACAAGCAGTCTTTACTTCAACGGCGCGACGTATGCAACATTGTCGTGCGGGTTTTCGGCTTTGCGGGCGCTGTTAGTCTTACTTTCTCGATCGCTGTTCATTTCTACTCCATACCCTGCCCATCCCAAACGTCTGGATTTAATATTCCTAATTATATCATGTAAAGAATACAATGCGTGCAGTTCTGCGTTGTCTTCTCTTCTGTTACGCTGTAAAATTAGTGATGATGATGATGATGATGATGATGATGATGATGCCGATGATGATGATAACCACTGTTAAATATGATTAATATTATTAATACCACTATGAACTATGGCGACCATTGCTTTTAGTCTATAATTTAATGACGATAAAATTGTTGATAGCGAAATGATTTTTGGCGAGATGAGAACCAAGGATCCTACTTGTGATTACACTGAACAACAAGAAATTTGCTCAGACTTAAAACAATGCATCCCTTATGGTCTGATGTGCGCTGAATCCGAAAATGCATCTCTTTTCTTCGTATCACGTAAGGTTTTTTAAGATATACTATGATTTCACTTTTCGATAAGCGCTCCCCCAGAAAACATCTGGCGCGAGTTGGGGGTATAAACCAAAACAAATGCTAATGCATTTTATGGGTTTATGACTTATTTTCGGTTTCTTATGGTTGTTGGCATGTTCTTTTGTACTTCTAATAAATAAATAAATAGATTTTGGTCCCTTATATTATTTAAATTTCATAACAGTTCAAAGTGAGGTCTATGCAATGAACAAACAAGGGTGTGGTTTTCAGTATTTAAAGGAAAAGTTTACCAGTTTGAGTGAAGGTAAATTAAAAGAAGGCATTTTCATTGGTCCACAAATTCACAAAGTTACGGCTGACTCTTTGTTTGAGGAAAAACTTTCCGTTACAGAAAGAATGGCATGGTGCGATTTCAAAGATGTTTGCTCCAATTTCCTTGGAAATTTTAGGGCAGAGAACTACATAGAACTTGTTGTGGAAACGATGTTAAGTGCATATGACAAAATGGAGTGTAATATGTCTCTCAAAATACACTTTTTACATTCTCATTTGGAGTTCTTTCCTTCTAACTTTGGAGAGGTAAGCGACGAGCATGGAGAAAGATTTCATCAAGAAATATCAGAAATGGAAAGACGATATAAAGGAAGATCATCATCCAGCATGCTTGCAGGTTATTGTTGGTTCCTTGTAAAACACAGTCCCGGGTCTAGTTATAAACAGAAGTCATCCAGGAAATTATTTTAAATGTGAGTTCAAATTCCGAGATTTTTCTCATTATACGCATGAAATATTTTTGTTGTTGTTGTGTTTTAAACTATGTAATATCATTTTTGTATCCCGTACACATTTTTCAAGTATTATGAGGAATTTTGAATCCCTAATTTGTTGTAATTTCATCAGTAGCAGTGAAAAATGAAAAAAAAAATAAGTTTTGTATAAAAAATTCAATTAATTTTCCCCGGAAAATGGTACGTGATGGGGCAATTTAGATTTTAAATTCAGATTTAGGGCACACATATTAGTATTATTTACCTATTTTTATTTCGAAGCAAGACAAAAAGTAAAAATTTGTTGTTCGGTGTTACCTGAAATTCGCCAAGTAATCAGCTCAAGCGACAATCGAACCTAAGCCCGATCGTAGCTTCAGATCAATAGACAAGCGCTCCTGAGCTAGGTGGCTTTACCACTGTTAAACACAGTGAGTCCGACATTTTGTGTTTTAAAAAACATGGCCGTGCCAGTGCTATTGAATGAATGGGATACTTGAGCCATAACGGCTCAATAAACAAAAGGAATTAAACCAGCCGAGATGGGACTTTTGAGGCCGCCTGCAGGATATAATGTACACGGTTGGACCACAAAAGCAGGGAGGAAATAACAGCGTGAACTAAATATAACAAACATTATAAATACTAGGGCTGTCTGGCAGCGGCGGATTTTCAGGGGAGGCAAGGGAGGCCGAGCCTCCCCTAATATTTTACCAGAACACAATATAGCAGTAATAATTTCAGCTGAATTAAGATCACAGACAAGTTACAGCAAATGAAGAACATTTTTCCTTTTATATTAATTTTACTATTCGCTACGACTAAGATGTAAGTTACGTAAAGTCGACCACATTCAGTTGGTGATGATCGCTCGCTATACTGTAGATAGTGCAAATAATTCGTACTGAAAAATAACAGATAGCGCTGTAACCTGTACAGTCGACATCTAGCAGCCTGCAGTGTCTATGCGAGAGCGGGAGAGAGGAGTCGGCTACATGACGCTACTCCCCGGTAACCATGACAACAGCAGTTCAACCAATAAGATAGCTGGTTAGAAGAGTGTTTAAACTTGACTAGAACGCGCGAAGGGAGCCGATTTGGAGACGTCCTACCCACCGCTGACAACTTTACTGCTTAGTCACGGCCGGTTTCGGCTGTATTGGGAAGCTCTCTCTCTTTCTCTCTTCTTGGTTTTAGAAAATTGAGTCACGTGTTGTTAGTTTTCTCTCCCTGCGTAAAAGTTTTCATTTATGTTGTTAGATTTCCTCTTGTTTGCGGGTGTTCTTGTTATTTTATTCTTTTGTGTTACGAGATGTATTTACTTATACAGTATTTTAAATATATCGAGAGTTTAGAAACAAATTCAGATTTGTCTTTAGCTTCTTCTAGTAGCAGTTATTCAGTATGTTGTGACCTATTTGATCGATTTGCGAAGAAAGAGGATCGTCCAGTTAATTTGCTCTAAAATTAGACTATGTAATGGTAATGAGCAAGCCCCGGATTCTTAGGTTCGAATCAATTTTGTTGCTATCTCGTTACTCTCGAAATATTACTTTTCTTGTTCGTTTTATGTAGCAAAGAGTAACATTCTTAAATGTAATATGACCTAAAAAGACCTAATTCATAGGTTAGGACTTAAAGTGTCCCAAAAAGTGGCAATTTTTACCAAGCCGTTGTAATATATTAACAGTACGTTGTTTATTTTTATTTCCCCCCCCCCCCGTAAAATCATATAAATTTCTAAGCATAAGATTTAAAATCCTAAAACATAAATTGGAAAACCTAATTTTAATTTCTTAAAATCTATAAATTCTGCGCTTGGTAATGAGGTACGTCACAAGCCTTATATTTTTATATTCTCATCATTCACGTCTTGGCCTCCTCAACTTTTAAACCCACCGTCCGCTACTGCTGTCTGAAAAGTTCTTGGACCCGTGTTTGTTCTTCAGAATGAGATATTGATGCAGACATGACTACATCTTCTTCACCCAAGTAGATGGTTTACTTTAAAAGTGATACAGTTGTTATGCTTTCTATCCACTTTTTAAACACACATTCTCGACTATTTTTCTTCAGTCAGTAGGAGTGAGATAGGCTATATTTATCTCTTGATAACCTAGAAATCCCTGGCCTAAGATCTCATTTTTCATAATCTGAAGTCAGCCATTCCATGCCAAAGTGAGCCTGGCTGTTAAAAATTAAAATAAATACAGTAATTCCAAGAGTAAGCCAAGGATTTATATTTTAGACTAACAAGCTAATTTTTATCACATTTAAATTGTTTAAATACAGGATGATTCAGTGACTATGTTACATACTAGAGATGATAAAGGAGACGATTATGAACAACTTTCATATACGAACCTATATCCGGAAACATTTCGTTTGGTAGTTACAAACCTAGATATGTTAGTCAGTGTAACCAGCTAGAATCGAACTCTAGGCCATCATTTTAAAGTTTGGTTGCAGGCGACCTGTTCCTGCAAACGTTGATGATTTCTCAAAAACATGGTATAAACTAGTTGGCATCGTAAATGATGTTTTTACTGATTAAACCTTGCAACTTTCCTCGCAACTTATTATATGCATTTCATTTATGGAAGAACAAAAGACAATGAAAGTATTTTTGGGAAGTATTGAAACTGCTTATGAAACTTTGAGGAAATTAATCCCAAAGAAATCAAGTGAAAGGCATAAAAAGATTGTGAAATATTCTGTGCATAGAAAGTGGAAAATGGCATTATGATTGTTAATGAATATGTTCAAGAGATGAACTGAATCACTTCAGAGTGAAGCGTTTGACAAAATTATAGAAAATACAGAAATTAATAATCAGTGTATTTTAAAAACATAAGAGTTACAACTATATCAACTATAGGCATCCAGCAAGGAAAACTCGGTGCGCAGAAACCAGCGGGCGTGACTGTCTCGCGCAGATGACGTATGCTCCCGTTTCCAGCATGCTCTCAAGCCTACTGCAGGGGAGTAAGAGGGGTATAGCATGCGTGTCGCGAGGAGTCCGAGCTGAGTTTTGCTTGTAGGATACCTATAATAAATGCATTGTTTTATTCAAATAATTGCTATGATCGACATTGTTGGCTGTTGTAGAGAGCAGTTGTACGGTATGTCTGTCGATGAGATACAGAGTGATTCTGTGACTTTGTTACAAACTTTTAGGGATGATAGAGGAGATCAGTATGAATAACTTTCATGTAGGAACCCGTGTCCGAAAACATCTCGTTTGGTAATTATAGAACGTGATGTGTGTAGTCCTACTAACCGGTCTAAGTAACATTGGAAGGTCATGTTTTCTTCAACGTATACCATAACGTTACCCTGGTGATTTTTGTAAACATTACAAAGCTCATGCAAATAGGTACAGAATCCTGTTTACAGTATACATTAATATAGTCACCTGGCATCGAACTCGCGATCAGTGCACTGATATCTCACCTCAGTTTATATGTAGCTGCCCTTCTTGTACGGTATTAGGCTTATTTGGGTTAAGCATTAAGTGTAGACATTAATTTTGGTTTCTTTATTTACGGTTGTCACGGAAAGATTCGCAGTAAGAGAATTTGCTTGTATACAAATTTGATTTATAATAATAATAATAATAATAATAATAATAATAATAATAATAATAATAATGGCTTTATTTAACCTGGCAGAGTTAAGGCTGTAAGGCAGTAGTGTCAGAGTTGTAAGCTCCGAAACCGGTTGTGGTGCTACAGACGTCCAGTCGGAGCGTGAACTTGCTTATGTCTGTGAAAGCACCGGAGCACGCAACGAGTTATAGTGGAGCGCTCCGCTCCGTTTAGGCTGTGTCTGACAACGCTGCGTAAGGCCTTCTCTTACACTCAACCAGGATTAAAACTTGCTTACATAGTTGAACATACAACTGGAACGGATTTAAGTAATTACATACTGATACGATTTAGATACATAATGAGATCAAAAGAGGTAGTTACAAAAAAATTTACCTCATAAAATAAAGATAAACATTGTGAAATACATATTAATATTGTTAGAATCAAATACGGATCACACAAAAACGGAAGCCGATAATTCAATAAAAAATGTACACAGTAAAAATAAGGACATGTAGAAATAGAAGGAAAGTTGCAAGAAAATATCATTTACGATGTCGACTATCGCATACCATGTCCATAAGAGTTCACAACTTTCGCGTGTCAAATGGACAGACAAAATAAGAAATTAAGCTGTGCTAAAAATAGTGAGTGAAGAAAGACTAATGCTGACACTGATCAAAAAGAGAAAAAGGAATTGGCTGTGTCACTAGCTAAGAAGAAGCTGCCACGTGAAGGATATACTGGAAAGTATGGTTACAGGGGTAAAAAGTTCTGGTAGAAGAAGATATCACATGATAGATAATGTTAGGATATGTGGGTCATATGCAGAGACGGTGAGGATGGCGGAGGAAAGGGAAAACTGGAGAATGCTGGGTTTGTAATGGAGGACCTCTCCTTGAGCAGAAAACTATAAATGAATTACAGTAAAATTTAGACTATCGAACAAAAGGCAAGACCCTAGTAGAATAAACTGAAATGAAATGCAAATCAAGATTTCAGGTATAACTCCTTATAAAGTTGATTTGAATAATTTCGAGGGAAAAATTGTTCCGGGGCCGGGAATCGAACCCGGGACCTTTGGTTTAACGTACCAACGTTCTACCAACTGAACTACCCGGGAACTCTACCCGACACCGATCCAATTTTTCCCTCTATATCCACAGACCTCAAAGTGGGCTGACAACCGTCAAGCAACCAACTTCGAGTGCACCCTAACTCCGTGTGACCTAAATTGTGGTTTTCTGTTAACGAACAGTGACGTGTATTATGCAAATCAAGATTTCAGGTATAACTCCCTGTAAAGTTGATTTGAATAATTTCGAGGGAAAAATTCTTCCGGGGCCGGGAATCGAACCCGGGACCTTTGGTTTAACGTACTAACGTTCTACCAACTGAACTACCCGGGAACTCTACCCGACACCGATCCAATTTTTCCCTCTATATCCACAGACCTCAAAGTGGGCTGACAACCGTCAAGCAACCAACTTCGAGTGCACACTAACTCCGTGTGACCTAAATTGTGGTTTTCTGTTAAAGAACAGTGACGTGTATTATGCAAATCAAGATTTCAGGTATAATTCCCTGTAAAGTTGATTTGAATAATTTCGAGGGAAAAATTGTTCCGGGGCCGGGCATCGAACCCGGGACCTTTGGTTTAACGTACCAACGCTCTACCAACTGAGCTACCCGGGAACTCTACCCGATACCGATTTTTCCCCTCTATATCCACAGACCTCAAAGTGGGCTGACAACCGTCAAGCAACCAACATCGAGTGCACCCTAACTACGTGTGACCTAAATTGTGGTTTTCTGTTAACGAACAGTGACGTGTATTATGCAAATCAAGATTTCAGGTATAACTCCCTGTAAAGTTGATTTGAATAATTTCGAGGGAAAAATTCTTCCGGGGCCGGGAATCGAACCCGGGACCTTTGGTTTAACGTACCAACGCTCTACCAACTGAGTTACCCGGGAACTCTACCCGACACCGATCCAATGATGAAATGAAATTATTAAAAAAACAGAAGAATTCACTGTTTTTAATCAGAAGAGAAATAAAGAAATTTTACAGACAATGAAAGTATAATCTGCCATTCATAGAACAGAAACTTATAAAATAATTTTTCATTCCCAAAAGATATTAAGTTCAAACTAAATACCTAAACACATTACAAATCTGAAAATTAACGTGAGGGAAAGTAAGCATTTTAGAGGATTGATGGTTAAGGCCGAACAAGAACTATTACGGTCCATTTCGTTATTGTTTTTATTAGTACTGCTGTTATTTTTAGCATTACTCTAAGTCCAGTCGTCATACTTTCATAATTGAAAGCTTTGTGATTGATTCTGTCTAGAACAAAGGGAAATATATGATAGTATTAGGGGCTGAGAGATTTATGACAGCAAACGTTATGACTCAAATGCATATTCATTAATTGTTTCTGATATTTCCTGTTGGTTGTGGATTAAATCCATCGGATACATAATAATTTCAATTCAGTTTCGATTTTACAAATACGTGAATTCCCTATAGATTGGTTGCGTTGATTATCTACTTCATTGGTCACACTAAGTATTTGAATATTGATGAGAATAACTGTTACATTTTACTAAAGAAAAAAGGAAGAAAACTTCTTTTCTTTCGTTGGTCACATGTTTTTATCGTTTTTTTTTTGTGTGTATTAAACTATCTATCGGTACCATTTTTTTTTTAATCTTTGATTTGGGAATCAGTATTATGTTAAACAAAATTTTCTTCAGAAATTCTTGATATGTGCAAGTAAATTTGTTTCTTTATTGTCATCTAGCAATAATTTTGTTGAAATCTTAGTATACTCTAGAAGAATTCTGGTGCAACTTATAATTGTAAGAAACTAGACCTAAGCCATCCCAACCCAATAAAATTCTAATCAAGTTTCGACTAATATAATTAAGAACATTATTGGTAATATTTAATTTATTTAGTTGTATAATTATTATCTTTGTTTTATAATAAGAGGCGAGGGATAAAATATAGTTTTTAATTTGTATTGGTTACATGACTTTTGGATTGAACTTTTTTTTTTCTTTATATTAGGCATGATTTTTCCCAGGCAACTTTTAGTTTATTTACTTGATTTTAGAATTCAACTTTTTTATGTTAGGTTTGATTTTTGTCAGGCTAAATTTAGTTTGTTTACATTATTTTTTTTTAGTTCAACGATTCTTTCTTTATGTTGTGTTTGATTTTTTCATACTACTTTTAGTTTGTTTATATTATTCTTTGGTTCAACGATTTTTTCTTTATGTTGTGTTTGGTTTTATCATACTACTCTCGCTTTCTTTATATTATCTTTGGGTCTAACGATTTTTTACTGTTATTTATACTCGCTTTAACATCTCTGGTCATATCGCGAATTAATCTTTTTTTGTGTGAAATCCGAAGGCCTCTGTACTATTGTTGAGACTGATTCTATTGTTGTGAACTAGATGGCGTCTGTATATGTATTACTGATTTGTTATGATTATGATTTTGGTGATGAATGAAGCCGGTGATATTCAGGGATGTTGTGGCCCGAATTTCCTGGCATTTGCCTTACGGTTGAGCAAAACCCTGAAAAACCTGAACCAGGAAATTCAACCCGGCCGGGAATCGAATCCGGGCCTTCTGCGTAAGAGACCAGCTTGCTGACTCCTACAATCCTAGTTCATATATATCCCAGATAGGTCAGCCTTATAGGCTTTGACGTTAACAACTTTTGTCAGGTTTACTACACTGCCATCTAGTTGTTACATAAGGAGTCACGTCATAATTCCCATTTGAAATTGCATTAGCGACTGTACTGCCATCTCGTGTTCATTTACGGCGGACGGGTGGCGATCCTGGCGGTTGTTCTCTTCAAAGTGCAAACAATTTTAACATAGCGATGACCTATCTGTTACATATATGATCTAGGCTACAATACAGAGGTGGTCCATTTTTTTGTATTTATGTTAACTTTATGTTTGACTTTCCCATGCTACTTTCAGTCTGTTTACATTATTTTTGGAATCAATGATTTTTCCTTTGTGCTAGGTTTGACTTTTTCATGCAACTTTCAGTTTGTTTACATTATTTTTGGGATCAATGATTTTTCCTCTGTGCTAGTTTGACTTTCTCATGCTACTTTCAGTTTGTTTATATTATCTTTGGATCCAATGATTTCTCCTTTGTGGTATAGCCTATTTGACTTTCTCATGATACTTTGTTTGTGTACATTATTTTTGGGTCCAACGACTTTTCCTTTATGTTAACTTAAGTTTAATTTACTCGTGATACATTTAGTTCGTTTACTTTATTTTTGGGTCCAACGATATTTTCTTTTTGTTATGTTTGATTTTCCCAGACTACTTTTTGTTTATTGTCCCGCGCCGTGGCGTAGTGGTTAAGGAATGCTGCCTAGGACTCGCGTTACGGAATGCGGGCTGGTTCGAGTCCTCATGGGGGAAGACATTTTATCATGAAATTTCGGCCAGTGTATGGGACCGGTGCCCACCCAGCATCGTGATGTACTTGGGGAGCTACGATAGGTAGCGAAAATCCGGTCTCGCAAACCAGCTATAAAGGCTGGGGGGATCATCGTGCTAACCACACGATATCTCCATTCTGATTGGATGATCGTCCACCTCTGCTTCGGCATGTGGACATGAGGCCAGCAGCCGGCTGGTCGGTCTTGACCCTTCATGGGCTATAGTGCCATGCATTTACTTTTTTACTTTTTACTTACTTTTTGTTAACGTTGTTTATGGGGCCAACGATTTTTGTTTTAGATTATGTTTAGTTTTCTCTTGTTATTTTTAATTTTTTTTTTGTATTTAGGTTTAGTTTTCCCAGGCCACGTTTAGTATATTTACGTAATTTTTCGTGTCCGATTTTTTCTTTAGATTAGGTTTGGTTTGCTACGTCTATTTTTAGTTTATGTGATTCACTCTCCTTTTGTTTCTTTCGGTTGATGACAACACGTACCTTGCTTCTGATTGGCCAGATCGTTTTTGTATAGGACATGGGAAGTATATAAGCACAAAGGTTTGTGAAGCCTTCACTAGACAGAATTGCAGACTTGCTGTTTCTCGCACCATCAAATTTCATGTTCTGCGAGGAAGTAATTGTGGATAAAAGATTTCTAAGATTCAAGGGCCTCTGGTGGATGAAACATGAAGTAAAGCAAAAGGATGTAGGGGATATAATACAGTGAAACCTGTTCAAGACGGAAGTGACATGGTCCTAATTTTTTTTCCGTTCTGGACAGGTTTCCGTATTATTCAGGTGTGACATTAAAATGGAATATTCTGTCATTCATATACATGAAAAACAAAATGGCATGCCTCAAACTGCAAGAAGTACAAAATATTCCGTTTAACACTCGTCACATTAAATCAGCTTTCTGTCGCTTATTACGTTGGTGAATCATCTTGTTAAAATCTCATTTTCTGTATAAATATTATCGTAACTCACTCATTAGTCATTAAACATTACTAAAGTTTACTAATCTCATTCTATTTAATATCTAACACTATACTCTAATACTGTACTGCACATTATTAATTAATTGGACTAGGAGCCATCTATTAGAAGCCTTGAATTCTGGTTTATTTCATTTCTTTCCCAGTTCAATAGCTTGCTTTGCAGAATAGATCCAGAAATTGGCTTGTTCTTTGAAAGGTCATGAAGACACTCTCACAACAGTTCATTTATTTCCACATAAACAGTTGCTTTCTGGTTCCTTTTGTGTCACCAATATTGGCCGCACGCCACTCACTCATTATGATCTTTATTTTTTAGTGGCACACCTGAGTTTTCCACTACTGTACTTCAATATTATTTCACATAGATTTTGTTTCTAATTTTCCTTTATCTCGATAACTTTTACTTCATCACTTAATGTTAATGCCACATTTTATGCAACTTTTTTTTTTTTTTACCTGGAAATCACTACACTTGCGCTGTGTTTAGCTACGACAGTATACGGGTGTGAAGCATTGAAAATCTTTGAAGGGACTCGTCTGCCTAGTCAACAGGGTAATAAAATTTATGACCGACAGGCCAACACACCCTCGTACCCTCTACAATTTTGCAAAGAAAACTTGTTTTTATCTTAGTGTACTACATATTTCGTATATTCCTTGAAATTACACGCTGTTTCAAAATATAGTTACAAAATATAGTGTGTGTCCAAAATATTGTTTCCGTTTTGAACAGTAGCAGACAGTTTCCGTTTCCGCGTTGGACAGTTTCCGTTTTATTCAGGAAAAATTACACATAATACACACAAATTTCGCCGGGACCAATACATTGTTCCGAAATAGACAGGATTCCGGATTGTTCAGGTTCCGATTTGAACAGTTTTCACTGTAGTTACCTAAAGGTCTTAGTATTTAAGGAATTTATAAAGGAGACTAATATTGTAATAAATAATATTTTAAATTTCGAATAGAAGTACTTGTAAATGCCGTGGACTGTATCGAACTGCCGTGGACGAAGAAATTAGTTAAAGTGTCACGTGACACTTAAATCCACTCCATTGTGGACTGCATTTGAGCTAGAGTGGCCGGCTGTCTTCTGTTAACGTTTTTGCGACCGACTTTAACGCGAGAATATACTTCGCAGATGCACTCAGCGCGTGACGTGTCAGAGAGGAGATAACTGGATTATCCAGAGAGTATGGAACACATTTTCCGAGGAGGAGCTCCTCTAGTTTTCTCATTGGCTCAAAAAATAATAATTAAGGCACGTACTTTCCATTATCGACTTAAAATTATCTCGACATATTTGTAAGGTCCTCTAACTTAAGCTGATGAAATTTTGATTAGCAAAATAAAGCTTGTGCTGTTAAAACTTGGAAGAGTGGTTCATCCGTAATGTCATAAGACTGGTAGTTAAGGAAGATTTTGTAAGAAATACTGCTTTGAATTTGTTTTCATAAACACTGTGGCTAAAGCATGGAGATGCACTATCACTTTTACTTTTTAACTTTGCTCTAGAATTTGCCATTAGGAAAGTCCAGGATAACAGAGAAGGTTTGGAATTGAACGGGTTACATCAGCTGCTTGTCTATGCGGATGACGTGAATATGTTAGGAGAAAATTCGCAAACGATTAGGGACGTCGATTTATCGTAGTTATTTCTTAACAATTCCCCCTTTACCTTATAAAACTAGTCCTTATCAATTAATATGTATACTCTCATGCTCATAATTTAGCTTTCTGTTAATTCTTGCGTATTTTTCCTGTTTCATACGATTTTCATTTCTTTGAATCACTTAATGACCCTGATCTGTTTAAATTACTGAACATTTCTTGCTTCGCTTTATCATTATTTTTCTCATTCACAATGTTACTTAATAATCGTTATTCTATTAGAATTCATTAGCATTAATAATAATAATAATAATAATAAAGATAATAATAGTACACTTTTGGTTGGCATTCCCGATGAAACAAAAGCTTATGGCTGGGAGTGGAATTTAAATTAAATAATTAAAAAGTAATATTACAAGTTTAAGCCTACACTAAAATAATTATTAATTGTTTAATTTAAGTAAATATATATAAAAGCAAAAGTAAATTGATGAATATCAAAACAATAATACAAGAAATAACAATCTAAGAAATACAATGAAATTATATCAAGTAAAACACAAGATTTGGTTAACTAGAAAGTACAAGGGGCGAGGCCCCTTTAAACAATAATAAAGTAAAATGAAAAAGTACTGAATAATACAATTGTAAAATAAAAAGAAAATATTATGAAATAATATAATGGCGTAATATATTATATACTTAGATGATATTTTAGTTCTATTTGATTTATTGAATTTTGAAAGATTCATAACATAAAAAATATGTATACATTTTTTTTTAATTTCATGTAAGAGAGAAATATAAAAAAATGAAAAATATCAAAAATGAAAAAAAATGTATATATATATTAAATATAATATTGTGTATGTATGTGTATATATATATATATATATATATATATATATATATAATTACTAGAATACTAATCAGTATTTAAAATCAGTTGAATTGCTTGCTTTTTAAATAATTTATTATTGGAAGATGCTAATTTTGAATGTTTTGAATGAAGTTATTATACAATCTTGGGCCGAAATTTGAGGCATGCCTTAGTCCTGCTTCAGAATTGCCTTTGGTTTCAAACAAAGGACATGATATAATGTGTCTTCTTGTACTGTAACCATGGTCATAATAGTTATAGGTATTTGTCTTAGTATTTTAATAGCGTGTATATGACGTATATTTGCTTAATATTCAGTACGTTAAATTCCTTGTATATGAGGCGTGTATGATAATCCATTTTTTCTTAATACATATTTTTATTATTCTTCTCTGTAATAATAATAATAATAATAATAATAATAATAATAATAATAATAATAATAATGATAATGGCATGAGTGAAAAACGTCATCGCCCCATCCCATCCTATAATGTAAACGTGTTTGTTGCTTTTATTTACACTAATTTCTTCATTTATATTAAGGGAGTATGGCTTACATCCATCTTTGAGCATCATAAATAAGGAAAAAAAGAAATATATTTTCCTCAGAAACTATGAAGTGTATTGAACTCAAAATTGGCAGGATAAATATTCACTACTTCCACTTTAAGAAATAATATACAGATATTAAAAATGACTTACATTCTTAGTTAGTGGTAATATTCAAAATGGCTCCTATGAAAAATCTTGTATAAAATGTACCATAATTTTTTATGTGTCTTTTTTTTCATGAGTACTGCATTTTGTAACTTTTAGGACAGTTAATATCTTTATATTATTTAAAATATTCATCTTACAGTTTCTAGATATAAAATTCAAGAATAGATTGGAATCATAAACTTATATTCAGAAATATGAAAATTAGATGGGAAATACTTTCACCTGCGGCGCCATTTTTTAATATTTTCTTCTCGGCAACTATAAATTAATTTTAATATCTGAATATTGTTTCTTAAAGTAGAGATAGTGAATATTTACCACATCAATTCCGAGTTTAAAACACTTTCTGGTTTCTGAAGAGATATATTTCATTTTGACCTTATTTATATTTTTAATCTGTCTCTAATTTCATTTCTTTACTGTTCACTTAATCGAAGGACTAGCGACTCTTCATTTCACTTGTTTCACTCTTCCTTGCATCAGATATAATGAAGGCACTGTTGCCCTAGTTATCGTCTTCATCTTCATTATTTTAATTTTTATCTTCATGATAATATTTTATCTTCATGATAATATTTTATCATCGTATTTTTATCTTTATCATCAGAATTTTCGTTATAATAATTTACATTAAGGGGAGGGGATGGTATTTTTGATGAAAAATGACTAAAGTTAAAAAAAAATCTTTAAAATACACTGTGATATGTGTGGATCGCCATTTTTAAACCTCCTGCATTATGGATTTTTAAATCACTCGCCCACTTTTATTGTTGTTTCCGGTAAATTAAATTTTCAAAAAAAATTTTTTTTCTTTAAAATACCCTTTGATATGTGTGGAATGCATTGCATAACATTTTGTGGGTATTTGTGCCCTTATCGGATGTTGAGACGTCATTTTTAAACTTCCCACTATGGATTTTTAAATCACACGCCCGCTTTTATCGGTTTCCAGTAACTTCATTTTTTTGCTACATTGCCAGACAAAACGGATATAATTTCTGAACTATTAAAGATACATGCATGAAATTTAGAACACAAATTCTTTAGACTATTAGGAAACTTTTCTCTGTAACAGAATTTTGTTAATTGATTTCATTTTAAAAATACGTCCGTTTGTTTGTAAGAAAGGAAATCAGAAAATTGTTACTAAATTTTAATTGTTTATTTTACAAACGTAGGGACTAATATCAACATTCTGTTACAGACAGTTTGTAGAACATATTTTTGCAAATACATTGCAAAAACTGTTCGAATCTATCTTTAAAAACGGTTTAGATATATCGGTTTTAGTACAATCTTGCATTGAGTATACTTTTTTCAAATTTGAGCCCCCAAATATTTTTTTTTCAAAATATTTTTGTTTGATTGAGTTGCCACAGCTATGAGCTCTCTACATACAAAAAATTAATAATTTATACCATATAGGAAAAAAGTTAAAAAAAATATCATCCTCTCCCTTTAAAGATCGCGTGTTTCGGTCTGTCTGTAAGGTTCACGAACCGTACATGATGTTCACAATCAGTTGGAGTACTTGCGAAAACTCGAACTGAGATCGTTGGATTTGCAGCCATAACGGTATCAATGAGTCATGGCTATTTTCTTTCACAAATTTAAAATACCGTTTATATAAGTGCGACTGGCATATTTCTGAATTTATCTCAGCTATATTTTTATACCGTAACTATTTATCTTTTGCAAATTGAAGTAACTTGATGGAAATTGAATATTCTCATACTGTAAATCACTGACTACATGATGTGCGCGTGGATTGAAGGCATATCGCACGAGAGCAGGCTCCTGTTCCGTTCCGTGCTTACATATTAAATAATCTGACAGAGGTAAATGGATAATGAAAATGGAGGAAAATTGAAACCGATGGAACGTCGCTCCGCGCGTTCATAAACAAAAATGAGAAGAAAACAATAAATTACTTTTGTAATTACTGGGCCATTAGGTGATTGGCTAGTTCATCGGTTTCCCTTCCTAAAGAGCTGAGTTCGAGTTTCTAGAACGTAATCAGAATTTATGGTAGAAAAACTGTTTTGAGTAGATTTTATCGAAAGTCTCGCTTTCCTTTGACAATGTAATACACTATGTGGCCAGTGCAGGGAGTAATGAGAATCTGTGACACCCTACGAAGGAGAAACAATTGAAGATTGAAAATTAGAAAAAGAAATAGCTCAAAATAAGTAAAAGAAAATATAGATATGATTGAATGGAAGATTAAGAAGGATAAGTAAAAGTTATATGTATGGAAATGGAAGGGAAAATAATGGTGGCTAAAGATGTAAAAGGAAAATATCTTAATAGTTAAGGAGTGGAAGGGCAAGAAGTTGAAGTAGGAAGAGAAAAAGTTGAAGATAAAGAAAAGGAGGAAGTTGAACGTGAAGTAATAACGGAACAAACTGAGGCTGAAGAAGAATATAAAGAAGTTACAGGAAACATGGAAGACTAGGAAGTGAAAGGAGACGTGCAGTGGGGAGGAAGTGGAAGGTAACGTGAAAGGAGCGAGAAGTTGAAGGAGACGTGGAAAGGGAAGAAGTTGTAGGAGAAGTGGATGGGGAAGAAGTTAAAGGAGGCGTGGAAGGGGGAGAAGTGTCGAAGGAGATGTGGAATGTGGAAGAAGTTGAAGGAGACGTGGAAGGGGAAAGAAGTTGAAGGAGACGTAGCAAGGGAAAGAAGTTGAAGGAGACGTGGAAGGGGAAAGAAGTTGAAGGAGACGTAGCAAGGGAAAGAAGTTGAAGGAGACGTAGCAAGGGGAGGAAGTTGAAGGCGACGTCGAAGGGGTAAAAAGTCGGAGACGTAGCAAGGGGAAGAAGTTGAAGGAGACGTAGAAGGAGGAACAAGTTGAAGGAGACGTGAAAGAGGGAGAAGTTGAATGAGATTGAAGGCGACGTGGAAGGAAGAAGAAGTTGAAGGAGACGTGGAAAGGGAAGAAGTTGTAGGAGAAGTGGATGGGGAAGAAGTTAAAGGAGGCGTGGAAGGGGGAGAAGTGTCGAAGGAGATGTGGAATGTGGAAGAAGTTGAAGGAAACGTGGAAGGGGAAAGAAGTTGAAGGAGACGTAGCAAGGGAAAGAAGTTGAAGGAGACGTGGAAGGGGAAAGAAGTTGAAGGAGACGTAGCAAGGGAAAGAAGTTGAAGGAGACGTAGCAAGGGGAAGAAGTTGAAGGCGACGTCGAAGGGGTAAAAAGTCGAAGACGTAGCAAGGGGAAGAAGTTGAAGGAGACGTAGAAGGAGGAACAAGTTGAAGGAGACGTGAAAGAGGGAGAAGTTGAATGAGATTGAAGGCGACGTGGAAGGAAGAAGAAGTTGAAGGAGACGTGGAAAGGGGAAGAAGTTGGAGACGTGGAAGGGGGAGAAGTTGAATGAGATTGAAGGTAACGTGGAAGGAGGAAGAAGTTGAAGGAGACGTGGAAGGGGGAGAAGTTGAATGAGATTGAAGGTGACATGGAAGGAGGAAGAAGTTGAAGGAGACGTGGAAGGGGGAGAAGTTGAATGAGATTGAAGGTGACGTGGAAGGGGAAAGAAGTTGAAGGAGACGTAGCAAGGGGAAGAAGTTGAAGGCGACGTCGAAGGGGTAAAAAGTCGAAGGAGACGTAGCAAGGGGAAGAAGTTGAAGGAGACGTGGAAAGGGGAAGAAGTTGAAGGAGACGTGGAAAGGGGAAGAAGTTGGAGACGTGGAAGGGGGAGAAGTTGAAGCAGATTGAAGGTGACGTGGAAGGAGAAAGAAGTATTGAAGGAGACATGGAAGGGAGAAGAAGTCGGAGAAGTGGAAAGGGAAGAAGTTGAAGGAGACTTGGAAGGGGAAGAAGTTGAAGGTGACATGGAAGGAGGAAGAAGTATCGAAAGAGACATGGAAGGGAGAAGAATTCGGAGAAGTGTAAAGGGAAAAAGTTGAACGAGACTTGGAAGGGGAGAAGATGAAGGAGATTGAAGGTGACGTGGAAGGAGGAAGAAGTTGAAGGAGACGTGGAAAGGGGAAAAAGTTGAAGGAGACGTGGAAGGGGAGAAGTTGAAGGAGATTGAAGGTGACGTGGAAGGAGGAAGAAGTATCGAAAGAGACATGGAAGGGGGAAGAAGTCGGAGAAGTGGAAAGGGAAGAAGTTGAAGGAGACGTGGAAGGGAGAGAAGTTGAAGGAGATTGAAGGTGACGTGGAAGGAGGAAGAAGTATCGAAGGAGTCATGGAAGAGGGAAGAAGTCGGAGAAGTGGAAAGGGAAGAAGTTGAAGGAGACTTGGAAGGGGGAAGAAGTTGAATGAGATTTGGAAGAGGTAGAAGTTGAAAGAGATTTGGAAGGAGGTAGAAGTTGAAGGAAACGTGGAAGGGGAAAGAAGTTGAAGGAGACGTGGAAGGGGGACGAAGTCGAAAGAGAAGTGGAAAGGGAAGAAGTTGAAAGAGACGTGGAATTGGGAAAAATTTGAAGGAGATATGGAATGGGGAAGAAGTTGAAAGAGATGTGTAAGGGAGAAGAAGTTGAAGGAGATGTGCAGGAAGCAGTCGAAGGAGACGTGGGAAGAGGATAAGTTGAAGGTTCAGTATAAAAGAAAGAAGGCAAATATAAAGAAATTAAAGAACAAAATGTTCAAAGGAAGGAACCAGAAGATGAATGAGAAAAGGATGGAGTTGAACATAAGTAGTTGAGGAAGAGGTGAATAATGAAGTAGGAAAGGAAGAAATCGAAGGAAGAGATGAATAAGGAGGGTATATTGAAAGAAGATGTTTAAAGGAGAAGCAATTTAGGAACTAAACGATAAATTGTACTGTATAACGAATTGGTTCCTGGTACTTTGAAAAATGAAGGCAACGACTGTAAATAAATTGAATGTAGCAACAACTTGTATCTTCCTGGCAATGTGTCCAGTAGGTGTGAAATTGCAGGAGCAGGCCTGCAAGGTGCTGTTTAATAATGTGCGTGTCGCTCCGGGGAGAAGGAAATTGCATTTCGCCAGCCTCTTGAATGTGTATTCAGCAACTTTTATCAGCCGGTCGAAGATCAGCCAAAGCTTGTTAATTCCATAGTGTTAAGTGTGGAAACTATCTCCACACTGGGGACGTATAGCTACAGAGAGAAGTTGTGAGAATATCTAGAACAGAGGAATAAGTATATCTCCCACGCACTGAATTCCACCTTGCCATATTTCTTCTTCTATAATTCTTATGTATACGTTTCAGTTCAATCTGACAACATTTTGAACCGTTACGTATATATTTTTCCGTCGGGTTTTTTAACGAATTTGTATCAACTACGCAGTTCGATGCAATTGATGATAGCGAGTTGAATCCGAGCATTCGGCGTGATATTACCTGATATTCGTCTTAAAGTTGGAGAAAATCTCGAGAAAGATATAGAAAGATAGGGCAAGTAATCAACCCAAACGAAAATTCAACCCACACTAGAGTGCATATTTATAATAATAATAATAATAATAATAATAATAATAATAATAATAATAATAATGTTTAAAATTATCTTTCAAACAGCATTGCTTTGTATAACTCTTTATAGGCCTAAGAAAATATTGTGTTTCTACACCTGAGAGAGAATAATACATTGCAGTTTGGCCATCATAATACAATATTTAGATTTATCCTTCTAGCGAAAATTTATTTACTTATGTATTTTACCTATACACAGTGGACCAAAAAAAAAGGCACAAAATTTAAATGGTTATATTCCAGTAGCTAATGATTTCACTTGAAAGCTCATTTCACAGTCCTTGTACACTGGGAAAGTACTGAATATTTAATTTATTATTATTTATTAAGCATTATTTTTTATTTTTTTGTAAGACAGTGCAAAATCGATCGTTTATGCCGAACTAAGCATTATGGTCTTACGAGTTCAGCAGGCCAAGCCGTTTGTTGTGCTATCATCATTTGTTCTGAGTTCTCATTTTGTGAATAATGGGTCGCTTAACGAACGAAGACAAGATTTTCATTAAACATTTGCACCAATATGAAAATTTATCTGCCCGTCAAATTGTAAGGAAGTACGCTCTTCGAAAATGGTCTGTTTCAAGTGTACAACGATTGATTAGCAAGATACGGACATGATATCCCTCCTGAGAGATTATTGCGTGAAAGATCGCATTTCTCAGGTTCTCTGATGATTTCCACTGGAGTTTCAAACGAGATCTTAATCCTATGGACTATTTTGTCTGGAGTCAACTACAAAAAGTAGTTTACTACAAAACAATAATTCGTAATATTGAACATTTAAGACAAGCCTTCTTGAATGTTGGGACAGGCTTGATCAAAGACAGATATCCAGTGCTATTGGACAATGGAGAGGACTCCTACAAATGGTTGTGTGGGAAAATGGCGGTCACACACAGCATCATTTTTAATTTTGATTATTTGAAAGATCATTAATAATTATTATTAATTTTACCAACGTTCAATTTCTGCATTTTGAAGTACAGTAATAAATTGTCTTCAAAAATAATATTTTTCGCATCATTGTGTCTTGACCTCCATAAGATTTTAATTGAGCCTCAAAAAACATAATAAAAAGTGCTGTTCATCTTAAAGTTTACTCTTTGCTTCAGTGTATTCGTTATAAATTAATGTTATGTATTTCCGAAAATACAGTAGAGTATTTCTAATTTTGTGCCATTTTTTTTTGGCCCACTGTGTATTGCAGAATACTGTGTGCATGATGGAGAGGATACCTTGCCAGCTGCTCTGTAAACACTGCCTTATTCCATGAGCACGTAACTTCAGAGTTTATGTGCCTCAACTTCGAAGTCTAATTGAGGAGTTCAGAGCCATAGTGGGCCAAGCGCCGTTTATTAAAAACGGAGAAAGCAAGGGTTAAAGTTAAGTGAATATCATAGTTTAATGAAGATTGACATATCATGTAGTTTTAATGTGTATACTTTATATTACTTGCTATATGTTTCCATTGAATTATGGTAATAACTTCATTTTAACCCTTATTTTGTACGGTTTTAGTAAATGGCGCTTGGCCCACTATGGTTCTGAACCCTGTAATTGTTATTCATAACAGTTTTAAACAATTGATTGGCGTCATATTTATGTGTGAATCGTTTCAACAAGCAATTGCATTGTTGCTGATCATGCAATGAGAAAGCAATTAAGAATTAATTAATGGCAAGACTTCACCTTGTGAAATATAAATGTGGTGGTATAAAGACAGAAATTAAAAGAGGTATGGAAATGTTATTTCTAATCCTTACATCCTAACAGTCCTAACCATATTCACAATACAAATACGAACAGCATAAATGTTTCACGTAATTATAGGGTTCGATGAATCCTCTGTCACTTTTTTGAAAAGCTGTATTGATTACATTGTTGGTGAGGATTTTAATGTCAGAGACAAAAATTCTATTTGTTTACATATGGCTGTGACTGTGTAGTGTAGCGTACAGTATTAAGGCCCAATTGTATAAAACTCCCTGACTAAAGATCAATTTTGATCGAAGATCGGAAAGTGAACCGAGTTCAGACACTTCTTCTGTTGTATAAAACTTTTCTGCGATCAAATTACCTAGGTTCAAATGCAATCTAAGTTCACGTGAAAAGGACTTGGCAACATCGCATAAACAGGTGAAGTATGTGATGCGCGGGCCATGTTTTACAGGTTTGTTCAGTGTAGGCAATTTAGCGACTTTAACTCTTTTTCGATGACAATTTCTTTGAACTTTTATATTGCTTAAATAGGGATTTAGCGACCTTTTTAGCACCTCATAGTGAGAAAATTTAATCTTTCTTTGTTGATAATAAGAAATCTAGCGACTTTCCAACTACTTTTTGGCGACTTTCCGCACACACTGTTGGAGACACTGGTTTGTGTTGTGCGTTGTAAATAATGGCGAACAATAAGAAGAAGGTTGACTGTTCTCCAAATTGTTATCATGTTATGGTGTTTGATACTTCTAAACATAATAAAGATTTGTAAAACGACAATTTTCGTTTAGTAATACAGCTAATTGAAAATTTATGGATGTACCTATCATATCCATGAATAATTAATGGTTGTTATAAACATAATATAATTATAGGTTATGTTATTTGATACTGCTGAACACGATAAAACCTTATAAAATATAAGAATGTTTGTATATTAAGGCAAGAAATTGAAGAAAAAATATATATATCTACCATATATATTAATAATAATGGTTATTCTTTTTGCATAATCTGCCACTCGTATACTTCAAACAGAAGGGAAATAACTGAACTTGGATCATATAACTTAATCGGAGAAATTTCTTCAGTCAAAGTTGACTTTAGTTTAAGACAAATTAATCTCAGATTATACAACATAAAATTCCAAGTTCAGCTAGAACGAGGATCAATTTAACCTCTGATCTAAGATTAAATGGTTTATACGATCGGCCCTAAGTGTAGTAGGTTAGTCAACTTGACTTCCTTCTGTTATCGGATGTGGCGCCAATAACGTAATCAGCAGAGCTACAATTTGTCGAATCCGCACTTCAACTAATGAACACTAATCCCGTCCATATTTCCGAGCTTGCAGGTCTAAGCCTGGTTAAATCTCTTGATGAAGTTCAACCCACCTCATATCGCATTTAAGCGTAATAAATGACTGACCGTCCGTAGATCCTACTTCTCTGTCATTCTTGCTACAAATTGCACCGGCTCTCCTGCAAGTTGCGGGAACTTCAATCCCCTCGGGTCTCGGTTCAGCTCAGACGGTCGTCATGGAAACGAGAGAGAAAGTGAGAGAGAGAGAGAGATCTGTTCAATTTGAAAGGCCGTATTTATGACTATTTTACCACCTACAATTGTACGCATCCATGTAAATAATTACTGTTTTGTAATAAGTTTATTCATTCATTCATTCATTCATTAAAAATAGGCTTAAGGACTTTACTAATAGACGGTAATTATACACAGTATTTAAAGGGTGTAAATATGTTGTTATTGAAGTGTTGTATCAGTGAAGAATTATGTTGTGTCAGTGAAGTGTGTTGTGTCAGTGAAGTGTGTAGTGTAAGTGAAACGTGTTCTTGTCAGTGAAGCTTTATATTTTATAGTGGCTGTGCAAAGTATTTGAACAGTGAAATGTTTTTGAAGTGTTAGTGAAATCAGGATAGAATCAGTGAAATGTATCGCAGTTCCAGTGCAGTGAGTGAGTTGACAGCGAAATGAGTGTAATGTTGAAAGGTACTTGTGCAGATATGAACATTTCATACTCGTGGGTTTTAGTTCGATCTTAGTTTTAAGATACAAATTAGATTTATTTCAAATGTTATTTTAAGTGATCGTTTCATTTAATTTAGGATATTCCCTGTTGTTATTATTATTGTTATTATTATTATTATTATTATTATTCTAAATTATTGTTAGTATTAATTATTAGTATTATTATTAATTGCATTTTTAATTAATAAGTTTATTATTGTCATTATTGAGTGTAATTAGTTACCACTGCCACCGGATATATACCCATTGCAGTGTCAATAAATAAATAAATAAATAAATAAATAAATAAATAAATAAATAAATAAATAAATAAATAAATAAATAAATACATACATACATACATACATACATTCATTCATTCATTCATTCATTCATTCATTCATACATTCATAGTTTTCTGCCCGAGGACAAGTCTTTCACTGAGAACCTAGCATTTTCCAATCTTTCCTATTTTCTGCCTTCCCTTAGTCTCCGCATATGATCCATATATCTTAATGTCGTCTATCATCTGATATTTTCTTCTGCCCCGAACTCTTCTCCCGTTCACCATTCCTTCCAATGCATTCTTCATTAGGCCAGTGGCGACTCGTGATATTTTTTGTATGTAGTAGGCCTATGTTTATGGTTGTGGAACTTGGACTCTCACTTTGAGAGAGGAACATAGGTTTGAGAATAAGGTGCATAGGAAAATATTTGGGGCTAAGAGGGGTGAAGTTACAGGAGAATGGAGAAAGTTACACAGTACAGAACTGCACACATTGTATTCTTCACCTGACATAATTAGGGACATTAAATCCAGACGTTTGAGATGGACAGAGCATGTAGCACGTATGGGCGAATCCAGAAATGCATATAGAGTGTTAGTTGGGAGGCCGGAGGGAAAAAGACCTTTGGGGAGGCCGAGACGTAGATGGGAATATAATATTAAAATGGATTTGAGGGAGGTGAGATATGATGATGGAGGGCTTATGTGAGGGCGGCAATGAACCTCCAGGTTTCTTAAAAGCCAGTAAGTAAGTAAGTAAGTAAGTAGGTCTATGTTAGTCTTTGACTCAGCATTCTGGAACTTGCAATTTATTTGTAGTGAAGTTTGATTCTCCTCACCATTTTAGTTGCGAAGATGGCTCCTAAGCCATTGTACTGCCCGATATTTACCGATGCTCCGTTGTACGTTTGCGCAATTAATTTCTTGTTACACTTAAATTCTTCTAAATTATAAACTACAACTTCAGGAAATCTTTCGGCTGTCCTGTCATCTGAAAGTACTGTTAATTCTTGTATTTATTATAGCTTATTTTATTTATTTTATGTAATTTTGTTTTATTCATTTTATTTTTTTATTACATCATTTTAAATTGTTTATTATTTCGTTTATTCTATTCTTTTAAAATGACCAATGAATTGCATTTAAGGAGGCTAAAAGAGTACTTGAAAATTCTTATTGTAGTCTCTGACAGGTTCTCCACCACCCAGAAAGAAGGGTCGTAGTATTAGGATACGCGGTCATATCCTCAAAGGCGGTTAAACTGAAGCCATACCTCGCCCTCCGCAACCTCCCCTGTCCACTAACTTCATTGTTTGAAATAGCGTTTGCTGTAAGATATTTGGATGGTTCCTCGGAAATTATTTCTGAACTGTGCAGTGGCGACAACTCACGACAGAATGTAATAATAATAATAATAATAATAATAATAATAATAATAATAATGGTTTATTTTAACTGGCAGAGTTAAGGCCATTCGGCCTTCTCTTCCACTCAACCAGTATGATAAAAATTACTACAGTGCTATGAATATAACAAAATTAATACAATACAATACAATACAATACAATTCAAAGCAATACAATATTACAAATACAAGACAATATAATACATAATTAATATAATACAATGACAATTCTTTTCGTCTTCACAACACCAATAAAATAATTATGTAATAATAATAATAATAATAATAATAGTAATGATAGTCATATCTAAATTAAATTAAATTAAATTTTTAAGCTCGATCACAAGTTTAATTTCAATTTGACTGCGCCCGTAAGAAATCGTTTAGTCTTTTCTTGAAAGTGGTTATTGCCTGGCAGCCCCTAATCTTCTGAGGTAGAGAATTCCATTCACGGGGAACTGAGACAGTAAAAGAGGATGAATAGTGGGATGTTCTATGGGCAGGAATTGCTAGGATTTGGCTCTCCTGTGACCTGGTGTTTAGATTGTGACTGGAGGATAAGTAGTTAAACCGGGAACGAAGATAATTTGGAGTAGAAGTGTGGAGAACTCGAAACAGAAGAGAGAGCGAATGAAGTGTTCTACGGTTACTAAGTTGCAGCCAGGATAAAGATTTGAACGAGGGTGTAATGTGGTCAAATTTGTGAGCATTACTGATGAATCTGACACACATATTGTGCACACGCTGCAGCTTGTTCGAAAGGTCAGTTGTCAAGTCTGTAAATATTACGTCACAATAGTCAAACAGTGGTAGTCAAAATCTGTAATTAAAATGTTTTCGCAGGAGTTAACATAATTATAGTTTCTATCCTCAGAGCCACGAAATTAAACTGTAAGATCATCGTCATATCTTCATCGAGGAATAGTCACTGCAGTAGGCAGTTTCTGCTTAGCCAGTGACCCAACCAATTCCTTTTCTCTCCCTGATCAGTTTCAGCATCGTTCTTTCTTCACCGACTCTTTCCAACACAGCTTCATTTCTTATTCTGTCTGTCAATTTCACACGCTTCATTCTTCTCCACATCCACATTTCAAATTCTTCTTCTAACTCCCTCGTAATGTCCATGTTTCTGTCCCATGCAATGCCATACTCCTCACAAAGGACTTCACGAGGTCCGCAGAAGATGCTCCTTTTCCTATTAGAAGTTTCCTTTGCCATTGCTATCCTCCTCCTGACTTCTTGGCAGCAGCTCATGTTACTGCTTATAATACACCTCACGTATTTGAAGCTGTCCACTTGTTCTACTGCCTCTTTTAGAATTCGCAAGTTTACCGTCTTTATTTTTCTTCCGATATTCATGGTCTTCGTCTTGTTTGCATTTATCTTCAATTATGATTTTATATATCCGACGTTACGAAACTATTTACAATTACATTACCAATTTAATGCAGGTCGAAACCTTGTAAGTCGGTGCGACAAGTTTGGCTAAATCAAGGAATACCTCTATAGGTAAATATAACTTATTAAAAAGAGTAGCTGATCCTTTCAAGTCTTGAGTGATATGGCTAATTATATTATTACGATGTATCGAAGTACATATGATATTTCAATGTAGAAATTCTGCGTCATGATGAAGGATGTGTGAAACGGAGAAAAATTCCCTCCGGCACCGGGATTTGAACCTGGGTTTTCAGCTCTACGTGCTGACGCTCTATCCACTAAGCCACACGGGATTCCCATTCCGATGCTGGATTGAATCCTCTCAGTTTATATATTTATACGGCTAATATTTGAATCTGAATGTAGTTCCTATATTTCTGAGACAGTATCTCTCAACACACGATTGAAACTCACGAATTTCTTTTCACAAGCATTCTTCATGAGAAACTGATATATTACATATAAGTTACAGGCATTACATATACTATCGTATTTTCCGATGTCTTACGCAGACTTCATTTTTAGACTCTAAGCAGCACATATTTTTGCATTCCCAACATCACATGCTTTTAGCATTCTCAACATCATATGTTTTTAGCACACTCAACAGCTTTCAGACTCTCAACAATACATGTTTTAGGACTCTCAACAGTACATGTCTTAGGACTCTAAGCAGTACATGTTTTAGGACTCTCAACAGTTCATGTTTTAGGACTCTCAACAGTACATGTTTTAGGACTCTCAACAGTACATGTTTTAAGACTCTCAACAGTACATGTTTTAAGACTCTCAACAGTACATGTTTTAGGACTCTCAACAGTACATGTTTTAAGACTCTCAACAGTACATGTTTTAGGACTCTCAACAGTACATGTTTTAGGACTCTCAACAGTACATGTTTTAGGACTCTCAACAGTACATGTTTTAAGACTCTCAACAGTACATGTTTTAGGACTCTCAACAGTACATGTTTTAGGACTCTCAACAGTACATGTTTTAAGACTCTCAACAGTACATGTTTTAGGACTCTCAACAGTACATGTTTTAGGACTCTCAACAGTACATGTTTTAGGACTCTCAACAGTACATGTTTTAAGACTCTCAACAGTACATGTTTTAAGACTCTCAACAGTACATGTTTTAGGACTCTCAACAGTTCATGTTTTAGGACTCTCAACAGTACATGTTTTAAGACTCTCAACAGTACATGTTTTAAGACTCTCAACAGTACATGTTTTAGGACTCTCAACAGTACATGTTTTAAGACTCTCAACAGTACATGTTTTAGGACTCTCAACAGTACATGTTTTAGGACTCTCAACAGTACATGTTTTAGGACTCTCAACAGTACATGTTTTAGGACTCTCAACAGTACATGTTTTAAGACTCTCAACAGTACATGTTTTAGGACTCTCAACAGTACATGTTTTAGGACTCTCAACAGTACATGTTTTAAGACTCTCAACAGTACATGTTTTAGGACTCTCAACAGTACATGTTTTAGGACTCTCAACAGTACATGTTTTAAGACTCTCAACAGTACATGTTTTAAGACTCTCAACAGTACATGTTTTAGGACTCTCAACAGTACATGTTTTAGGACTCTCAACAGTACATGTTTTAGGACCCTCAACAGTACATGTTTCAGGACTCTCAACAGTACATGTTTTAGGACTGTCAACAGTACATGTTTTAGGACTCTCAACAGCACATGTTTTAGGACTCTCAACAGCACATGTTTTAGGACTCTCAACAGTACATGTTTTAGGACTCTCAACAGTACATGTTTTAGGACTCTCAACAGTACATGTTTTAGGACTCTCAACAGTACATGTTTTAAGACTCTCGACAGTACATGTTTTAAGACTCTCTACAGTACATGTTTTAAGACTCTCAACAGTACATGTTTTAGGACTCTCAACCGTACATGCTTTAGGACTCTCAACAGTACATGTGTTAGGACTCTCAACAATACATGTTTTAGGACTCTCAACAGTACATGCTTTAGGACTCTCAACAGCACAAGTTTTAGGACTTTCAACAGCACATGTTTTAAGACTCTCAACAGTACATGTTTTAAGACTCTCAACAGTACATGTTTTAGGACTCTCAACAGTACATGTTTTAGGACTCTCAACAGTACATGTTTTAGGACTGTCAACAGTACATGTTTTAGGACTCTCAACAGTACATGTTTTAATACTCTCAACAGTACATGTTTTAATACTCTCAACAGTACATGTTTTAGGACTCTCAACAGCACATGTTTTAGGACTCTCAACAGCACATGTTTTAGGACTCTCAATATCACACGCTTTTAGCATTCAGAACATCATATGTTTTTAGCGCTCTCAACAGCTTTCGGACTCTCAACAGTACATGTTTTAGGACTCTCAACAGCACGTGTTTTAGGACTCTCAAGAGCACATGTTTAGGAATCCCAACAGCACATGTTTTTAGATCTCTTGCCATTACATACTTTTAGATCTCTCGTCAGCACACGTTTCAACACTAACGGTTAGCAGCACGTTCCTTTACTCTCTCCAGCACGCGTTTTTGGACTCTCAAATTGGATGTTTTGGATTCTGTGGTTAACATCTGGATCTATTTTCGTATTGGAACTTACGATTGAGCCGAAATAATAAAATTCCTGTTTCCGTTCCAATATTTCCTTTTTCTATTCGATGCTTACTTGCTTTTTTCCTCTTTGGTAATATACATTACTTTGCATTTAGGCCTTACTTTTACACTTTTTTTCAAACGTATTTCTCTAGTCTATCACAGCATGCTGAATACATTCATTTTCCGAATTTAACACTTGTAATCCGAATAGGCGTCCACTAAGGTTTGAATTTAAATTGACCTCAGTTTCAAAGTATCAACGTTTTTATTTTTGCTCTCCTTTCTTGCATTGATCTCTGTGATATCTCTGACTGAAAATCCACGCGTTGAATTCTCTGACTCATCTCTACTTCTTCGGGAGTTTCACACATAATTGATCTGCTAACGATCGCAATGCGGAAAAACTTCCGTTCGTCCCTCGGTACAGGAAAAATGTCTCATTAACATTTTAGTTTAGTAGTCTATGCCCTTCGTTACAAAATTCCGCAAAAATAAAGACGTTGGTGAGTAAAAAAAAGAGATAAAATTATGAAAGCTAATTCTTTTGCAAGTTCCCAGGGCGGCAGACCCACCCACCGTGTTTATCCGCGTCTCCCGCCACACCTGGGCTTCCACACGGGGGGGGGCAGATTTATGTTCGGGCCTAATGAATGGCGCGGTTCTCCGCTTCGACGCAGATCTCTGCGAACTCCATAATAAAAACGTGATCCGTGACAACACCTGCTACAGGCACCACTGCTGGAGTTGGTGATTATGTTCATGGCAATGATTACATATGTCCAATAAATGTGCAAGTATTGAATATTAATCATCAATGCTGAGCGGAAGAAAATACACAGCCACCAATGTCCCTCTGCGATGCATTAAGTTACTGAACATTTCGTGCAGTTACGTACATAATTATTTCACGACTCGTCCGCTATTGTACGTGAACACGTGTTGCATTGTTGCGATTTTTATTCGCTTGTATTTGAGGCGTCTAGAATCAAAACCCGCCAAGTCCATCGAAGGAAAAAAATGAGATAAAGTTATTTTTCTGTGAATATTCGCATGCCCAATCCGATGCTGGCATTATTTTTCTGCAATATCTGCTGATTCCTCTGAAAATGCTGGACAAAAGTTAGGGTTAGTTTCAATATCCGCTAGATCCAACTGAATTTCGGCCATTGTTAGTTTCAAAAACCTCCAAGTCCCTTTCTGCCAATCAGGTTGTGGGACTTCTTTACCCAGCATTCCTCAGCTGTGCGATGTTGATTTATTATTTGTGTGGTTAAGCTCTTATTAAGTTTAATTTCTTCTCTAATGATATTCAGTGAAATGGTGGATAGAATGAGCAGTGAGTTACAAAAATGTTCTTACCAGTTAATAATTAATTACATAATTTTGTCGGTACTCCTCTTGTGTCCTCCTGCTATACCAGCTTGTAATCATGCTGTTGGCAGTAAATGGAAATCCAACAGTTTAAGTTTGTTGGCCATAAAGAAGTTCCATTCCGTTTTCTACTCTTCATCAGATAATCAACAATAAGACAATTTTATTACTGCACAAAATAAAAATACAACAATGATTGGAATGTGCTCTAAATGGCCACTCACTGAAGCCACTCACAATAGTTAATTGTGAATGTTCCCATTTAAATACATTTATTTTAACATTATTTCCGTTTTCGTTCTCGTTGTTTTTTTCCGTTCCCGGTTTATTGTGAACCAGCCTTAAAGAGGTCAACGAGCTTAGCCTACATGAGCTGCTTCCCGCCTCCCTTCATGGATACAACTTTGCAATCTGTTGCATCGTTCAGTGTCTTGAAAGTAGTGGTTTTTAAATTAAATTTTCACGAAAACCGTCCACGCTATTGAAATACGCCAGAGAGGTAAATGATTCTTCATTAGATTTTCTATCGATATGGATAAAAATCACGATCCTACTCGCAATAGTTACTGAATAAAAGGGTGTTAAACATTTGTTAAAAAAACTTTTTTTTCTGAGAAAACTATGAACTTTATTACACTTTTTTGTTACGTCAACATGAGCTATTCGCTCTGAAGATCTGCAGAGTATTTCACTTCCATTCTGTATCTATAGCCAGAGAGTATCAGTGTTTTCCGAAACTTACGTAAACATCTGTTTAGGAGAGCCCGCTTTATAGCTGATCGCCACGTATAAATACTGCATGTTCTGACAACGAAAATTGACTTCCTCCTTCCTCATTCTTCCTTCGGTATAAATCCCGCAAAATAAAGTTCATCTCGGCGGAATGCTATCGCTGTGATCAATACATTCCACCCCGTCACGTGTAAGCTCTCTGTATCTGGTGTGTGGTTTCTGGAAATGGCTTTCCCGGTAGCTAAAATCCCCCTCTCAGCGATTCTGGGGAAAGCACCGACTCCCGCCAATTTATTTTTTTGCTCTAGTATCTGCTGATATGCTACAAATACGTCTTGTTACTTAGAATGTGTGGTTAGTACTTCAATTAGGTGTTCTACACCGGAGATCATCCGTAACCACCAGGTTTGTCTTAGAAGTTACCGCGTCTGTCTGTATGTTACAGAAGGCTGTAGTCTATCCAAATAATCGCCTTTGATGTAAACACTGATCAACGTACGAGGGGGATCCAGGAAATAACGACCGTTTTGTTGTAATAATTAAAAAAATATATTTATTTGAAAAAAACAAAGTCTGTTACGTAACTGAAGCTTCCTTTACTTCTCTACATAATCACCACCTACATTTAAACATTTGTCGTATCTGTTCACTAGCTTTAGAATTCCCGTGTTATACTCCTCTGCCGCCAGTTCATTAAGCCAGGTGTTCACTGTTTTCTTCAACTCTTCATCACTTCCAAAACGCGTACCACCCAGAAAGTCTTTTAGCAATTCGTCGAGTGATG